>NW_004524911.1:292251-301413 GCF_000260255.1 Octodon degus
CCTGAGTACCTGCAGGCAGCCTTGCATAGCCTGAAGGTTACAAGGAGTTAGAAGCCTTTGTTTAAAGGTATTGGTGAGTTTTATCTAGCAAACTACGGGTAACAGCCACTATTTACTAAACAATCTAAAACAATGGGTGGGTATGCATTTACAACAGAAAGCACAAGATTTACATTTATAATCTAAAACTTGAGTTGACTCATTACAGAAGAGACAGAGAACTAGGGGCCAGACCTCAAGACAAGAGAGTAAACAAATACAGCCACTTCCATAGGGATGCAAATCAAGGATTGATGTTCTAAACAGGTATCAATATCTTGAAAGAGCCAGAGTCACTAACCCAATTCCCAAGACAAGAGACTCTTCCATATGCATGCCTGCTTGCTATGTGACTCACTTCCCCATTTGATTCAGATTTAATCAATTTTACATGAGGGATTATGCTTGTAATCTCATTGGTCGGCCATAGTTTTGTCCCACCTCATACCCACCTAAGTGAGTTCCCATGTTCTCCACCTTAGACCCACATCACCATATGATTTTACATTATAAAAACCCCTTGAAGAGGCTGGGGAGATGGCTCAGTAGAATAAGTGCTTCCCTGGCAAGCACAAGGGCCTGAGTTTAATCCCCAGTTCCTGAAAAAAAAAAAAAATCCCTTGAAGAGATAGCTTCCCAGGCGACCTGTTTTGGTTTCCCTTCTGTCCCTCTCTGTGACAGGAGCTTTCTTTCCCCCAATAAATATATTCTGCTCTTAACCTCTGCTGTTCCTAAAATTCATTCTTTGGTTTTAGAGAACAGAAACTTACACCAGGCACCTTTCAGTCCAGCGTTTCATTCCCTTATATCAATGTTACCAGATATATGCATGAAAAATTGGAAGAAATAAAAAAAGGACAGAAAAAGGGGAAAGAATTGAGAAAAGGAGACAAAATAAGCACCAAGTGCTCCTTTCCACAGATCAGCAGAAACGCACAGCACAGTTGTCCAAACCATCGTGCTTACATGCGTAGATACATCTCTTTCCCCCACTCACTCTTCTGTCCTCAGTAATTTCTTCCTTTTCAACAAGTGCATTTCTTTTCCCAGTATCCATTATACCCTACAGATTTTATTTTCTCTTTCAGGTTCTCACACTAAGGAGCCAATGTGATATTTGCACATGTGGGTCTGATTTATTTCACTCAAGAGTATGGTTTCTGCTGGGAAAGACTCATGGGCGCTGGCTGCAAACAAAGGCACGCCAACACTGAAGGCAAGCAAAAGGCAAGCAAAGCGGGGGCTAGAGCAAAAAGCTGCTGTGCTGTTTTCGGTCTTTATTTTTATATATTGTCTCTCAATGTTCTGGTTACTTTAGGTTAACATAACAAGCCTAAGATTAATGTTTAAGCTATACGTGACACTCTGCCATGCATCTGGAGCAAGGACACAAAAACAGGATGTCCTTGAGTTCCAAGTGTTCTTGGTTACTCCCTCAGCTGTTGCTGTCCTGCTTTCTCTTTTCCTCATTCCACATGCCCTGCAGGTCATTTAGTATGTATCTGTTTTAACTCTTATCCCAACAGGTCTCTAGTTGCATCCATTTCCGTAGCCATTTTCATAGCTTAAAGAAAGCTAGGTGCAGCTCCTGCTTAGGGAGACTCAGGGGCAGGAGTTCGATCCCTGGTCTGCCGTGCTGGCCCTGCCCCTGGGGCGTGCTGAGACTGCAATTGAGACTGGGCGTGGTGGCGCATGCCTGTAATCCCAGCACTTGGGAGGCTGTAGACAGGTGGATCACTACGAGTCTGATCTACACAGTGAGACCCTGACACCCTGTACACCCTGTCCTAAATACAAAAAAAGAAAGAAAGAAAGAAAGAAAGAAAGAAAGAAAGAAAGAAAGAAAACAGAAAAGAAAGCTAGGTACTAGAATTTGGGTGGCATCCTTTGGAGGAGTTTCTTGCTAAAAATCTGTACCAACGGAAGTCCTTTGCTTTTCATTTTGGCATTTAAACCTGGAAGACTGCCTTTGCACCCTAGTGGTCTGTGTCCTTCTCTCTAAGGTCCTGTGTTCTTTCTCCACTTCTGCTCTTTGTCTTTTTCCTTCAATTTTTAATTTCTTTAGTATAATTTTCTTTTATTTTGAAGAGTAAAAACAAGAGCAAGAAAAACAAAAGCAAAGACAAAAACAGGGTAACATGTAACAATACTTATGTTACAGATTTTCAAATCAAGAATAGCTGATTAACAGTGATTGATATATTATCTATTTTTATCATCAAATCTGTTGCTCAGATTAACAGATATAGTTATGCAAGATGGGACATATGATTGAATGCTTTCAAGAAATCCTAAATTTTTGTTCTTGACTCTTATTTTCTTTTATTACATTTTTTAAAAATTACTTTAAAGAGCGTATAGTAATAATGTATATGACATTAGCAACAGTACACATTTAGAAGACCAAGATGACAGGTATTCCAAGCATGGTTTTAGTATTATACACTGCTGTGCTCAATGTAGTTGCTTAGTTCACAGATACCAACATAGACAGTTAGTCAGGTTGAGAATTCTACCATTAACTGCTAGCTTCAAAAACCTGATGGAAATTCTTAAGCCTATTGCCTTATCCAACTTGTATAATATATACATATATGATTTTGCCCCTACCTTATTTCCTAACTTTTCTCCTTTCTCTCTTTGTTGTTTAATCCTTAAGTTCTACTTCTTTTCATTTAACTGTGTTTGTTATACCTTTCAGTTTTTATTTCTTCTTCTGAGTTCTTTTATTTTGGCGGAAACGGGGATTGAACTCAGGCCCTTGCGCTTGCCAGGGAAGCACTTTTTCTACTGAGCCACCTCCCTGGCCCCTTCTTTTGCGTTCTTACACTAGGGAGACAATATGATATTTACACATGTGGGTCTGGTTTATTTCACTTATATCTTCAAGTTGCATCCACTTATATATGAAGGCTTTGATATATCAAAAAGGGTATACCATGGTATACTAAAACCATGCTTAAATACCTGCATGAAGGCTTTGATATATCAAAAAGGCTTTGATATGTCACTTATATCTTCAAGTTGCATCCACTTATATATGAAGGCTTTGAGTTTATCTTTCCTTATAGCTGAGTAATAGTCGATTGTGTAAAAACACCACATCTTTTTCATGCATTCCTCAGGTGATGGGCATTTTGGTTGCTTCCAAGGTTTGGCTATCACAAATTGTGCTGCTATAACTATGGGGGCACATATATCACTATGATAGGATAACAAACACACTGAGAGACAAATTAGAGAAACGATACCCTTTACAGTAGCACTGCAAAAAATGAAATATTTAGGAATTAATCTAAATAGAGAACTAAAGGATCAGGGCCAGCCTGATAGCTCAGTGGACTAAAGTCCTGCTTCAGCAGAGCGCAGCGGCAGGGTTTGATCCCCAGCGTGCCATGACGGCCCCATCCCCAGGGCATGCTGAGACAGTGATTGAGACTGGGCATGGTGGCATGCAGCTGTAATCCCAGCACTTGGGAGGCTGAGAACAGGAGAATCACTATGACTTCAATCTGTGTAGTGAGACCCTGTGACCCTGAAGACCCTGTCCTAATTTTTTCTTTTTTTGGTGGAACTGAGGATTGAACTCAGGCCCTTGCGCTTGTCAGGCAAGTGCTTATTCTACTGAGCCATCTCCCCAGCCCCGACCTTGTCCTAAATACAGAAAAAAAAAAAGTAAAGGATCTATCCAATCAAGATTACAGTACTCTGAAAAAAGATATCAAAGAGAATTTCAGAAAATGGAAAGATATTCCTTGCTCCTGGATAGGAAGAAGCAAGAATGTGAAAATGGCCATACTCCCAATTTTTAATTTTTGTTACTACATATTTGTAATTCATGATTACTTTCCTCCTGGGGAGGTGGTACATGTATGTAAGACAATTCAATCCTTTTTCATTCCCTTACCCTGAAGGGAACACGATAATAAAAGAGTTAAGTGAGATTCGTGTGAACGTAAGGTTAGCCCAAGTGTGTTCCTGTCCTTGGGAGGACTGTCTACCCTCAAGGACAGTAAATGAGTTAAGGATGAGAACTCTGCTGTTCACCATGTTTGGCCCCAGTCCCCAGCCTGCCCTGGGTTGCTGAAGCTTGTGAGAGATGCATGTGCCTTTTGGCATCTGCCCACCTTCTGTCTAGCAGGACACATAAACACTAGATACACAGAGACCTTTTTGGGGGTCTTTGAAGTATCTCGCTTATGCTGAGAGGTGTGCTGGCCCAGCAGGACCCAGCCTGCTGCCACTCTCAGGACTCCTTCAGCTCTGTGTGGGTGTTGTGCTTCCCTGTCTGGTGCTGCATTTTTTTTTAAATTTTTTTTTAACATTTATTTATTGTGTGTATGTGTGTGTGTGTGTGTGTGTGGCCAGCTCAGCCCACCAGGGGGCATGGCTGGCTGGCATGTGGTGCTGGGGGAATTGAACCGCGGTCCCTGTGCTTTGCCAAGCTTGTTCCAAGTAGGTGCTTTAGACCACTGAGCCATCTCTCCAGCCCTGCTGCATTTTATTATGTCTTATACTGATTACTTTTTTCCTTACTGTTTGCTATTTGCTCTTTGTTTCTATTAAAATTTTATTTTAAATTACTGAGTGGTATGTAGTGGATTTGCTCACTCAAACCTGAATAAAACAGATAAAAGTACAATTCAATTGACAAATTTACCTTGTTAGTACCTCCCCTCCCTGACCTTCCTCTCCCTTCACCTCTGAATCTTTTTACTACTTACAAAAGAGCTATCAAAAAAAAAAAAAAAAAAAAAAAAGAGCTATCCCCCTGTTGGCTATTACCTGTTTTTGGGTAGTTATATGTATTTTCAGTTTATAAGAAGAAAAATTGTGTGACATATAGTCAGTGTGTTTGATTTACTTCACTTAACATTATATTTGTGTGTGTGTGTTGACTTTTACGTATTTGGTACAGGGTCTCACTATGCAGCTCGGACGCATAGTGATCCTCCTGTTTTCAGCTTCCCCCGAGATGGGATTACAGAGCTGAGATTACAAGTATGCGCCACCATGCCTGGACTCGGTGTCCAGCTTAGTATGCCTAGGGGTGGGGCCGGCACAACATATGGTGCTGGGGATTGAACCTGCGTCCCTGCACTTGCCTAAGCAGGCGCTTAGTCTGCTGAGCTGTCACACCGGCCCTGAACACTATGTTTTAAATGCATACATTTTCCTACAAGGGACTCAAGTTTATCTTTGTTTATGGCAGAGTACCACTCCACTGTGTATACACTGCATTTTCTTTATCCATTAATCTGATCCTGGGCCCATAGGCTACTTCCAAGATTTAACTATTAGGAACTGTACTGCTAAGAACACAGGTATGTGTGTAGGGGTGTGTGTGTGTGTGTGTGTGTGTGTGTGTGTGGCTGTAACATGACTTCTTTAAACTACTTTGGAAACTTCCCTAGGAGAGCATAAATACCTGGATGAATGGGGCTTTCAGACTGTATTTAGTGTCCATTCTTCTCAGTGTTTGTGAACTTCTTCTTCCAGTCCATTCTTTCATTGTAGACATCCTTGCATTATCCTCTCTACAAAACTTCTTCAGAATGTCATGAAGAAAACTCTTCTTGCCCATACTCCCATCAACCAATGAAAGGTAATACCTATATTTCTCATAACTTTCTCAAGGAATAGTTCACCCATAAGTTGTATATTGAACTAGGCCTGGTGGGTCACACTTTTTATAGCCAACCTCAGGAAGACTGAGGTAGAAGGGTCACTAGTTGAACACCAGCCAGGGCAATTCAGTGACTTAGGACATCATGTTTCAAAATAAAAATTAAAATCATTAGGCATGAAGTTCAGTGCAAATAGCTTACTCTCATGGTTTAAGGTTTTTGCACGGTGAACAATACAGGACACGTTTTATAAGGTTATTTTAAAATCACCCAAAGAATCATACACAAGGGTGAAGGAAATCTGTCCACACACTAAAGACCAAAGAATCCGGCTGAGGGCCTGGATCCCAATATCCTACATGAGTCCAGTTGAAGACCTAGAGCTCAGAACAATGCCTCCCACAACTCTAACTTGAGGCCTAGAGCCCAGGACTGTATCTCATGCAGCCCTATGTCATGCATCTGCGCTGGGAAGGCCCAAAGGTCATTGATGGAAGCTAGAAAGTCTGTGGTAGTAGGACAAAATATGTGCCAACAGGCTGAGGGATTTGAAGAGCAGCAATGATGAAAGTGAGAACCGGCATTCCCGGAAAAGTACCACAGCCACCCTCAGCAACAGTGAGGTCCTGAGCTCCTCCACCAATAAGGAAAGCTGAGTTCCTATCAGGAAAGCCAACATGACAAGCCTTTCCACCAGGCTGAGCAGTGCACCATCTTCCTCCTGTTGGAGCCAGGAAACAATGCTCAGGATAAGGACAAGAGCTCCCCCTAAATGTACTATAGTCATTCTCAGTGGCAACATGCTCCTGAGGGGGACAGCCAAGTTCACCAGGAAAGCCAGCATGACAAGGTCCTCCAGCAGAACAGCCCAAGAGAACCAGCAGCTTCCAGCAGCTTCCAGCAGCTTCCAGCAGCCTCCTAACAGCCTCCCAACAGCCTCTCAACAGCTTCTCTAGTTCGGCCTCTTATGATGCTGGCAACAATCCTCAGGTGGGCCTGCCACACCCAGCACTGCTAGTAAAGTTCAGCTGGATGTAACAACTTGATTGCCAGGTGATAATACACTGCATCCCAACTAGATAGCTAGCATCCCAACTAAATCATCATTGTAGACAATGTGATCCCCAATATTACCCATGGTTTCACGCTTTATTTTTTATTTATTTATTTGGTACAGGGTCTCCCTACACAGTTCAGACTCACAGTGATCTTCATGGCTGAGCCTCCCCAGTGCTGAATCTACAGGTGTGTATTACCATGCCCAGTTTTGAGGTTGGCACAGTACTGCAGATCAAACCCAGGTCCTTGCACTTCCCAGGCAGGTATAGCTGGCCTATCTCCCCAGCCCAGTTTCATCCTTTTTAAAGACCTTATGTTACAGGGCTGGTGAGATGGCTCAGTGGTCTAAAGCACCTACTTAGAACAAGCTTAGCAAAGCACAGAGACCGCGGTTCAATCCCCCAGCACCACATGCCACCCAGCCCCGCCCCCTGGTGGGCTGAGCTGGCCACACACACACACACACACACACACACATAAATAAATAAATTAAAAAAAAAGACCTTATGTTACAGAATCATTATTTAGAATCTGATTAACATGTTCAACTAATCTGTGTTAATAATATTGAATTAGCATTAATTACTGTTATATATTTACTTGAAAATGACCTGAATTATTTTCTAGAAGTTTAAAATTTTTTTTTCTTTTTAAAAAATGTATTGGTACAGGATCTCACTACAGAGCTCGGACTGATAATGATCCTCCTGGTTTCAGCCTCCCCAGCGCTGGGATTACAGGTGCGTGCCACCATGCCTAGTGCCAGTAGCCAGCTCAGCACGCCCAGGGGTGGGGCTGGCACAGCACTACGGATTGAACCCCTATTCCTGAGCTTGCCTAAGCAGGCCCTTAGTCCACTGAGCTGTCTCCCCAGCCCCCAAAAAAGTATTTTCTGATAGAAAACAGAAAAACCCAGGACACCCTACATAATGACAACATAAAGCAGGGTTACTAAAATAGAAGCCATTGTGGTTTTGCTTTGCCTTTTGCTATCTTGTTCAGGACATGAACAATGCCTTGTGATGACTTCTCAATACATGTTTTTTTGTTTTTTTTTTGTGGAACCGGGGATTGAACTCAGGCCTTTGCACTTGCCAGGGAAGCGTTTGTTCCACTGAGCCATCTCACCGGCCCCAATACATGTATTTGTTGAACTCATGACCAAGGGTCTGTTGTCTCCTGGGTTACTGCCTGTCATTCATTTGATATTACTCTCATAGTATACTTTCAACACTGTCCTACAGGTTTTTTTGTTTTTGTTTTTGTTTTTTTTACCTTTACTATTGTGAAAATTAAGTATGTTGATCCTATCAAAGGAAGGAAAGCTTTTCTTGGCTGTATCGCACCCTTTCCCATTTGGCTCTTTCCTTTTATCCTTGTACTGGGTATATGAAAGTATTCTCTGAGCTAAATATGACTCCAGAATCTCAGACGGGCACATTGGTGGGCACTGATAGCCTCCTTTAAGTGTTCTACGAGCCTGGATAACTGAAGTGGGGGGGGGAAGGGCATTTTTCCGGCTTCAGCTAAGTCAGTTCATTTACCAAGCTCCTTTAGTTGTGGTGGAGAAGCCAAGTGAGAGCCTCCTTCATAAGCCAGGGTGGGCGAGAGGGGACCAGGGACTGCACACAGCAATGACAAGATGAGCGTGTCCCGCGGAGAAGCACGTACTGCCCATCGCGGTCCTGGCCCTCAGTCCCCGCACGGTCAATCCTGGGCCGGCATCGGGCACGTTTTTCCGGGCAATTGGTCATTCCTGTCGCTGTTGCTATGGTGCCGGGGGCGGGAGCAGGGAGGCTTCCTGAAGGGGCGGGGTCTTCCAAAGGGCCCGCTTGGGTGCTTTTAGTGCACTTTGGAGCTCTTTCTTTCATTCCGCTTGGCCCCTCGTACGCCTGTTCTGGGGTGCTTTCTATCAGACAGTAGAAGAAAACAAATTATTCCTCGATTGATGCGCGCGACCGTTTCTCTGGCCGCTAGATGGCGATGCGGTACTACAAAAGAAACACCTGCGCGCCTTCCTCCCGCCCTTTGGGGCTTAAAAAACTGAAGCTACAGTGTTGCTTTAAAATTCCTTTGTGGGGCGGCCATTTTGGCACTGTGTACAAACCCGGCGGCTAGAATTTCAGCAAGGAGTGCCTTGCTGAAAAATCGCCATCTACTGAGGCCCTTCCCTTTTCCTGCTGGAATTTCTACTGAAGGCTGCCCACTGGGCTTGCCAGTCCTAATGACAAAAGACAAATTCCCACAGGAAATAGAGTGACAAATTAAGCACTCCCTCTTTTTATGCACCCTAAGGAAATGCCCTGTGTGTTGTAGTGTACTCAGCAGCCCCTGGTCCCGGAGGGTTAGCTACACACAGCCACCCGTGGGTGAGCAGGCCTCTGCACTCTAGAAAGTGGCTCAGGGCCCATTCACTGGGGACCTCTCCTGAAATTCC
>NW_004524911.1:302308-303387 GCF_000260255.1 Octodon degus
AAAAGAAATACAGAAAACAAAACAACATAGAAGTAAAACAATGGTATAGAATTTCAAAAGAAGACTAACAATAGTTGTTATACAATATATTGTTATCAAATTTGTTGCTCAGATTACCAGAGTTAGGCATGTGTAATTCCCCCCCACAACCGGGAATTAAACTCAGGCCCTTGCACTTGCCAGGGAAGCCCTTATTCCACGGAGGCATCTCCCTAGCCCTAGGCATGCCTAATTAATGAAGTAATTTAGCACTAACTCTTGCTTTTAGTAACCCTTAACTTATATCCTTGTACCTTTTACTTTTTTTTTTTTAATTTATTTTAAGGAGAGTATAAGAATGATAGAAGAGATATTAGAGATGATACACATTTAAAAGAACAAGATGAGGGCCAGTCAAACAGCTCAGTACATTAAAGCACCTGCAAGCAGGCAGGAGCCAGGGGATTGATTACCAGGCCTGCTGTGCAGGCCCCGCCCCCAGGGCATGCTGAGACAGCAATTGACACTGGGTGTGGTGGCACACGCCTGTACTCTCAGCTCTTGGGAGGCTGTGAACAGGTGGATCACTATGAGTCTGATCTAGTAGTGAGACCCTGAACACCCTGTAGACTCTACACTAAAAAATACACTAAATAAATAAATAAATGAACAAGATGAAAGGTATTCAACCGTAATTGTTATATTACGCATTGTTGTCCTCAGTGAGGTTGCGCATATGACAGATAATAGCATGTAGTTAGTCAAAGTTAAAAATTTTAAATGTTAACTCTTTCAAAAATCTGATAGAAATCAGTGGTATAATTGTGCCTCCTATCCTATGTATACACTTACATGTTTTTTTCCTTCCTTTTTTTCTTATCTTTTTCCTTTCCCACATCTCAATTGTTTATTTTTTTTTCAAAATTTTATTGATAAACAGCAATGAGACAGTTTCAAATCAAATCAGAAGTACAGATTTAACAAATAACACACTGCATATATTCTTCTTAGTGGTGAATTGCTATACAAGATGCGGACTTGAGATCCTATTTACAAACACCATTAGAACAAATCATTCTATTCATTAAGAGAATGCAACT
>NW_004524911.1:324598-325318 GCF_000260255.1 Octodon degus
ATTTTTGAATATTGCACCATCCTTGCATCCCTGGGATGAATCCTACCTGGTCATGGTGTATGATCTTCTTGATGATTTGCTGTATTCTATTTGCTCAATTGTTTATTTTTATTTTATTTTTTATTTTTATTTTGGGGGGAACTGGGGATTGAACTCAGGACCTTGTGCCTGCCAGGCAAACTCTTATTGTACTGAGCCATCTCCCTGGCCCTTCAATTGTTTATTTTTTATGTTTAGTTTCTTTCCATTTTACTATATTATACTTTTCAGATTTTATTTATTCTTTGAGGTTCTTACACTAGGGGTATAATATTTTTATACCTGTGGTTCTGATTTATTACACTTATAAATATAGCCTCTAGTTGCATTGATTTACCTGTAAAAGCCTCAAGTTTGTCTTTCTTTGTAGCTAATACTCTGTAATATAAAAATACCATGTCTTTTTTATCCATTCCACAGGAGACAGGCCTTTGGGTTGTTTCCGAGATTTAGATGACATCAGGTGACTAAGTGCCTGCTTAGGCAAGCACAGGGACTGGGGTTTGATCCCCAGCACCACATTCCGATGCTCCCCTCAGTACACTGAGCCTGGCACCAAGTTTGGGTGTGGTGGCCCACACCTGTAATCTAAGTGCTGGGGAGGCTGAAAACAGGAGGAGCACTGTAAAATCAAGTTGTGTATTGAGATCCTGTACTGAATACATTTTATTTTATTTATTT
>NW_004524911.1:326761-330055 GCF_000260255.1 Octodon degus
ATTTTGTGGAACCAGGGATTGAACTCAGGCCCTTGTGCTTGCCAGGGAAGCACTTACTCCACTGAGCCTTCTCCCCGGCCCTTGCAGTGCTATCTCACCAGCCCTTGAAGTCTAGTTTTTTAAAGTTCTTTTTATGTGCTCTATAGTACTCCTTTGTCTGAGGAGCAGATGGCAAACATTGTGTGTTGTCTCTTAAATCTGTTGGTGGTTTCTTTTCCTGTGCAAAAGGTGTTTTTTTTTAAATAAGATGAGATCCTAGTTGTTGATTATTTGTGATCTATCTATCTATCTATCTATCTATCTATCTATCTATCTATATTTTTTTTTCAGAACCGGGGATTGAACTCAAGCCCTTGAGCTTGCCAGGGAAGTGCTTATTCTAATGAGCTATCTCCCCAGCCCCATCTTTGTGATAGTTCTTATGTGATTGGGATGTTATTCATAAAGTCTTTCCCTATACCAATATCCTCAAGTTTTACCTATTCTATCTTCTTGCAGTTTTAATGTTTCTATTTTAATATTTAGGTCTTTGATCCCACTTCTAATTTTGTTTAGTGCATGGAGAAAGATATGGGTTCAATTTTAATCTTCCACATGTGCAGGGCCAGTTTTTCCAGCACCATTCATTAAAGAGGATTTCTTGGGACAGCAGTGGGACGCGGAGAACATGGCCGCTCTGACCTGGCTGGCACCTTTCGCAAGTTGGAGGCCACCTCTTCTGAGGTCACAGTGCGTGGGCAGCGGGAGCTGTTGGAGTCCATCATGCTGGTGGCAGTGTGTGTGCCTGGCCCCGATACAGACAGTGTTCCTAGCCCACCAGGTCCGAGGTGATCCAAGCCGAGGTCTTAAGCGCAGCCATGTGGTTCTGGAGTCTGTGGCGCTCCTGGCATGACTCAGCTGCCATGTTGGGTCACTTTCTGTATCCAGCCCCTTCCCGGTGGCCGGATGAAGAGTGGGGCATCCTTCCTGATGGTGAGGACTGAGTGTGTACTGGCTCTGCACAGGGAGGTGCCAGGTGAGAATGCCAGGAAATTCTGGACTGCCTGTTGGACATGAAAGTTGTAAATTAAAGCGATTTGGCTAAGAAAAATACATGAAGAGGATTTCTTCCAGTGAATGTGTTCGGCACCTTTGTCAAAGATAAGGTGGCTGAGTATGTCTAAAATTGTTTCTGAATTTTCCAGTCTATTCCACTGATCTTTGGATGTTTTGTTGTTGTTGTTTTATTTTTTATTCTCTTTTTCTTTTTTCTACTACCATGCTGCTATTATCACAGTAGCTTCACAGTATAATTTCCAGTCAGGGACTGAGATGCCCCCTGCCTTGTCTTTGTTGCCCAGAATTACCTTTGCCATTCTAGATCTCTTTTGCTTCCAAATGAAATTTAGGATTCTTTTCTCTAATTCTTTGAGATATGCTATTGGAATTTTCATTAGAATTGCATTAAATCTGTATAATAGTTTTGGAAGTATAACCATTTTCGCTGTATTGGTTCTTTCTATCAACGAGGAAGGAATATCTTTCCATTTTCTGATATTGTCCTCAAGCTCCTTTTGCAGAGTAGTGTAGTTTTCTTATTTTATTTTATTTTATTTTATTTTTTGGTGGAACCAGTGATTGAACTCAGATCCTTGTGTTTGCCAGTCAAGTGCTTATCCTACTGAGCCATCTCCCTGGCCCCTCTTATTTTATTTTATTCTATTATTTTTTTATGTATTTAGTAAGGGTCTACAGGGTCTCACTACATAGATCAGATGAATAGGGATTCTCCTGTTTTCAGCCTCCCAAGCACTGGGATACAAGTGCACACCATCACGCCCAGTCTCAATCATCTCAGTGTGCCCTGGGGGCAGGGCCGGCATGGCAGGCATAGGGATCGAACCCCGAGCCTCTACGTCTGCCTAAGCTGAGCTATTTGGCCAGCTCTAATAGAATGCTTTTTTTGTTTGTTTTTGTTTTGCTATACTGGGTATTGAACTCAGGACCTTGTGCTTGTCCAGCAGGTGCTTAAGCCACTGACCTGTAACACCGGCCCCACTGGAGTAGTGTAGTTTTCAATGTAGAGGTGTTATATATTCTTTGTTAGATTTATTCCTAGGTATTTCAATTTTTTGATGCTATTATGAAAGGTGTTGTTTCCCTCATTTCTCCCTCAGTGAGTTTTTTGTGTGAAGAAAGGCTGTTGCTTTTTAAGAGTTGACTTTGTGTCCAGCTATGCTACTGAATTTGTCTATTAAATGTAGGTGGTTTTTAGTGGAGTTTGGGGAGTTTTTCTATGTAGAGTATCATTTCATCTTCAAATAATGGTATTTTAACTTCTTCCTTTCCTATCATGCTTTTTTTTTTTTTTTTTTTTGGTAGGGGGATCCTGGGGATTAAACTCAGGACTTTGCACTTTCCAGGCAGGCACTTATGCTGCTGAGCTATCTCGCTGGCCCTCCTTTGATTTCTCTCTCTCTCTCTCTGGCAGAACCAGGGATTGAACTCAGGACCTTGCGCTTGCCAGGGAAGCACTTATTCCACTGAGCCATCTCCCCAGCCCCCCTCCTTTGATTTCTTTCTCTAATTGCTCTGGTTAAATTTTCTAGCATTATGTTGATTAAGGGTGGAGACAGTGGATGTCCCTGTCTTGTTCCTGATTTTAGGGAGAAAGTTTTCAGGTTTTGTTCACTTAGCGTGATGTTGGCTGTTAGTTTTTCATAGATGGCTTTTATTGGATTGAGATAAAGACCATCCATTCCAATTTTTTATCATGAATCAGTGCTTGGACTTTGTCAAAAGCTTTTTATATTGTGTATCTATTGAGAAGATCACATGATTTTTGACATTGGCTCTGTGAATATGTTGTATTTCATTTATTGATTTGCACCACCCCTTCATCCTTGGGATGAATCCTTCTTGGTCATGGGGTATAATCTTTTTTCTTTTTTTTTTTAAGTTGAGAAAGATTTTTTTTTCTGGCTGGCTCAGGCTGCCTTAAGGGTGGGTGTGGCATGGCATGTGGAGCTGCGGATCATCCCACGGTTCTGCAAACCTAAGTGGGTTTCGCCATACAGGCATTTAAACAACTGAGCTAACCAGCAAGCCCTTATCTTCTTGATTATTTGCTGCATCTTGTTTGTATTTTACTAAGGATTTTTTCATTTATGTTCATTAGAGAGATTGGCCAGTAATTCTTTTTCTTTGTTGGGTCCTTCTCTGGTTTTGGTGTTAGGGTAATCCTTGCTTCCAAAAATGAATGTGGGGGTTTTGCTCCCAATTCAATTTCAAGGTCTTTATGAAGTACTGGTATTA
>NW_004524911.1:330166-335458 GCF_000260255.1 Octodon degus
CATCTCCCCGGCCCCTGTACCATCTCTCTGGCCCCTGTAAATTTCTTATAGAATTCACAGTGAATTTGTTAGGGCCTAGGCTTTTCTTCGTTGGTAGGTTTTTAATTACATCTTTGATTTCATTGATTGATATTGATTTATTTAGGATTTTTATATCTTGATTCAGCTTTGGTAATTCATATGTATCTAGGAAACTTTCCATTTGTTTTGCATTTTCCATCTTATTAGAATACAAGTTTTCAAAGTTTATTTGGGTATAGATAACCTTTTGGATTTCTGCAGGGTGGAATATATTTTTTAAAAAAGATTCATTCACTTTAGGCAAACAGTTTGAAATCCAGTATTCTACATGATCAATTACTTTTGCTGTGTGCTTCCTATCCTACTCAGTAAAGGTGCAAGAGAAATGAAATTCTTAAAGAGCAAACATAATGAGCTATACTTAAGAACACTAAAAATTCAAAAGTAATCTCTAAATTTTGGTACACAACATTGTAAATCTACGGTACTGGCCTCATCTTAATCAAGGGATTATTTGAAGGGAATCATTAACTTTCTTAGACTAATTCATTTTTTAATTTATTCAGTAGACAAGCACATAACATCATGAAACAGGGCACAAATGCCTGTAGAACAGCTAGACACAAAGGAACTTAGTCACTCCTTCCCTTTGTTCACGTGTAAATGCT
This sequence comes from Octodon degus, assembly GCF_000260255.1. Classification (NCBI taxonomy): domain Eukaryota; kingdom Metazoa; phylum Chordata; class Mammalia; order Rodentia; family Octodontidae; genus Octodon; species Octodon degus. Next base: position 330,856 of record NW_004524911.1, read on the forward strand.
ACACTACTCTAGTTATTATTTATTCATCCACAATCCTAAATCACAGTAGTTGAACAAAGGAGGTACAATAGATCAGTGATATCTGACACTATAAGTAAAGAAAGCCTCACTTATCATGCCCCCTTTTTCCTGCTTTGCCCTTCTACTCATTCCTGCTATTGCCCCAAACCTTCAATAAATTTACTATACACTCCAAAGTGTACACTTGGCAATTCTTTACTTGTAGTACAAAAGAACCTGGTGCATTTTGGCCAACTCAATGTAACACAGGGACTGTCAGTTCACTGAAGAAAGAGAATTTATAAAATATTGAGTTTTTAATATTTTAGTCAGTTTTATTACTGATCTTTTCCAAATAGCAAATTGAAAGATAGGTCACATTTGTTTGTTACAAACACCAATCATTAGCTTGTAAGTGCTTTTGAACTGGGATGGTGGTGTATGCCTAGGATCACAGCACTCTATTGCCCATATTGACAAGTCACTATTGCCCAGTGTGGGCAAAGGTGGGATGAGGAGGATCCCACCTTTGCCCACACTGGGCAATAGTGACTTGTCCATGCCCTGTCTCCAAATGAAAAATGGAAAGGAATTGGAGTATATGTCAGTGAGAATCTCCTGGGTTTAATCACTGGTACCAACAATAAATAAATGAACAAACCAAGAATTGAAGAAAAACCTCACATAGATAACTACATGAGACAAAGCATAGCAATTTTTGAAAAAGGAACAGAACGAAAATTTATGTGCCTTGATGTGGATGGATTCACAGTTCTCAGACCCCTTTACTAAGTATCATGTTTCCCTCTTGGACTCCATGACAAGTTGCTCTTGAATTAATGCCTCTCTTTATGAAAAAGGCCAAACTCCACCCAGGAAATACAGAATAACAAAATTCAGCTATCCCTGGGGCTGGTGAGATGGCTCAGTGGTCTAAAGCACCTATTTAGAACAAGCTTAGCAAAGCACAGGGACTGCAGTTCAATCCCCCAGCACACATGCCAGCCAGCCCTGCCCCCTGGTGGGCTGAGCTGGCCACACACACAAATAAATAAATTAATTAAATTAAATTAAAAAAAAAATTCAGCTATCCCTTCTTTCACTCACTCCCAGGAAATGTGCTCCGCTTCCTGGAAAACTTTTTTTTTTTTTTTGGCAGAACTGGGGACTGAACTCAGGCCCTTGCACTTGCCAGGGAAACGCTTATTCCACTGAGCCATCTCCCCAGTCCTAGAAAAACTTCTTTTCATGGCTATTTAATTAGAATATTAATCCATGTCCTTCTCAATGTTTTTTTTTCTTCTCAATGTCAAGTGGGTATTGCTGTGTGTAGTGGATTGCTAACTGGTGGTCAAATTGTTACACACAACTGGCCCACCTGAGGATTGTTGCCAGCAACATAAAAGGCAGAACTGGAGAAGCTGCTGGTTCTCTTGGGCTGTTCTGCTGGAGCACCTTGTCATGTTGTCTTTCCTGGTGAACCTGGCTGCTCTCCTTAGAGGAGAAGCTCGGGACTTTGCTGTTGCTGAGAATGGCTATGATTTACTTTGGGGAGCTCTGGTCCTCATCTTGAGCATTACTTTCTGTCTCCAGAGGGGAAGATGGTGCACAGCTCAATCTCCTGGAGAAGCTTGTCACATCAGCTTTCCTGATGGGAACTCATCTTTCCTCACTGTTGGAGGAGCTCAGGACCTCACTGTTGCTGAGGGTGGCTGTAGTATTTTTCAGGGGAGCTCTGGTTCTTGAATGTTGTTTCCTGGCTCCAGTGTAGGTCCCTCAGCCTGCTACCATAGACCCTTTGCTCTGCTGCCACAGACTTTCTAGTTTCCACCTTTGGGCCTGCCCAGCGCAGATCTGTGAAGCAGAATTGCTCATGACAATTGCCCCAGACATTGTCATGGGTTCTAGGCCTCCAGTTGGACTTGTGGAAGGCACTGTTATGGGCTCTGGATCTTCAGCTGGACTCATGCAGGATATTAGGATCCAGGCTCTGAACTGGATTGTTTGATCTTTAGTGTGTGGACAGATTTCCTGAACTCTTTGTATATGAATTTTTGACTGATTCATTACAAAATAATCTTATAAAATGTGTCTTGTATTGTATCGTTTACCTTACAAAAAACCCAAACCATGACACTGTATCATAGTGTACTGGACAGCTTAGAAATTAATATGAAGTCAGAGAGGGACTGGGACCTCAAGGAAGTCACCACAAAAAATAAAGACATGGAAAGTGTGGCTAGAGGTATATCTGACAATGGCCAGATCTCAAAAAGATAGGCCTGTTGTTGGAGTCCCCTCCTGGTTCTCATCTTGGTCCAAGAAGTCTATATTTATAATCCCAAAAATACATTATTGGAATCCCACCATGTTAATTCCAATCTACCACTCCCAGTGCAACCCACAGCAAAAACAAAGACACTAAAAAATATATACAATTATTGGGGAGCAAAGGGGCCCTAAGTCCAGCCATGAAGATGGCTTTCTGGAACAAAGAGACCGACTCAGGGCCAACCCGGGTTTTATTCAGCCGAGAAAGAGGTGTGGCTTGAGGAAGAGAATTGTGGCAAGTAGTTGAGTACAGTGAGCTGGGCTAGGTAGGTGGCCTGCATTTACCTCTGCCATATGCAGAGAAAGTAATTTGCATTATGCTATTGGGATAGTATCTGTTTGGGGGGGGGGTCTGATGCTTCGGCTCTGATGTATAATCTTTTTTTAATGTATTTATTTATTTTAAATTAATTTTATTGAGAAAGAAATAGCAATAAGATAGTTTCAAAACAGGTTAGTAGGACAGTTACAATAATACATTGCATATTGTCTTCATAGTAGTTACTCATAGTACAAGATGCAGACATAATATCTTGTCTAAACACTATTAGTACAAATCTTTCTTACTGAAATAAGGGAAAGTAGCTGTAAATCTAATCTAACTAATTTGTATGTACAGATATATAATTTTTTCACTACAAAATGATCCTTTATTTATATCACCCCTTTTTGTTTAGTTTTGTCAGAGATGGGTATTCCATTGCCATTCAAATATTGTGGGTGTGTGAATTCAGCAAAATAATCTGATATAGTCCAGTAGACCATAATAGCAGTGGGCTATCCACAGGACTGGTAATGTCAGAAGTTGTTGACTTGAGCCTTTCGCAGCTCAGCATATTAATATGGCTTTATGTCTGATATGTAATCTTTCAAGCCCCAGGAAGTCATAGCCTCCATCTCAAGGCTGGATCCCAGCTGGCAGCCCGGAGCACTGGCTCTTTGTCCTGTCTCAACCTAGCTCACATTAAAGAGCAGCAAGTGTGTGTTATCAGGTAAACATGCCTGTTGCCTTTAAAAACTACCATCAGCACCTTGCTAGATCAGCATCCATTGCTTAAAGCCAATTGAAAGGATAAAGACAAGTTCTAGCGAGTTCTGTACACATCAACACAAAGAAATGCTCACCCCAAACGGAGACAATCGCTCTTTTTTCAAGGACTGCCCCTCAGGCAGTCCTCCAGCCTGCAGGCCTCCTGAGATATAAACAGTAACCTCAAAGTATACTGCAGTAAGCAGCACCTGGTCCAGGAAGTCAGCTGCACATCAGCCACCCAGGTGGGTGTGCAGGGCATCTGGACCCATCCCTTCCCAAAAATATTCTTGTTTTTTCCACGTCCCCTTGCTAGGTCACCATTTGCCAATGGGATCGGTATTACCTTAGAGGCTATACTTTCAGTCCTGAAGGTTGATTGGAGTTTGGCCCATATTGGATCCACATTGTGAATTACCCCTGACAAAGGGCCTACATGGTCACCCACTTGGGACCCTTCCTGAAAAGCCAGGATCTATTCTTTTCCTTGTTTCTAGGGAAACGCTTCTAACTTCTAATTAACTTTCCTTTAATTTCTCCTTGTGGGACCACAAATAGGGCACACTTCGCATCTAACAGGGCCAGAGTTATAGTTTTCCCATATCAGTCATTGCTGGGCCTTGAATCATAGGTTGAGTTCTTCGAACAACTGAGGATTTCAAACATTCTGACCTAACACAGGTTCCATGTCTTCTGGAGATTCTCAAATCTAGGGAGTCTTCCCCTGCTTTGGATATATTCTGAAAGTCTTCCTGAGAATAAAGCTGTATTAGAAGGCTTTTCAGTTCTCAAGCCAATTTGCAGGTATTTTGTATTTGTATTTCTTATGTTCTAGTCAGGACCCTAATGTTAACATTCCTTAAGAATCCTTTTTTGGCACCTGGTAGTATAGGATAGTAGCAGGATGTTGACCTGTCATGCATGCTAAGGTAAGTTGTGGTCCCACCCAACAAACAGGATAAGAGGAACAAAGTGAAGAAGCCAAGTGAGAGGCCTGTTCAAGGTCGTGGTGGGTGGGAGTGGGACCAGAAACTCACATGGTAATGGCAAGAGGAGCGTGTCCCGTGGAGAGGCAGAACGTACTGCACACCAAGGGGACTGAATAGTTTGGGTAATTGGACTGTCACTTTCTGCTGGTCTTTTGAAAGGAGCAGTTAATCTTTACTTTAAATTTCTTCTTCTTCTTCTTCTTCTTCTTCTTCTTCTTCTTCTTCTTCTTCTTCTTCTTCTTCTTCTTCTTCT
>NW_004524911.1:335558-336580 GCF_000260255.1 Octodon degus
ATGGCCTCTACTTCAATCTGGTAAAAGCCATTTATGAAAACCCAATGGCTAACATAATCCTAAATGGGGAAAACCTGAAATCTTTTACTCTTAGATCTGGCAAATGACAAGGATGTCCTCTATCACCACTTCTATTCAATATAGTTCTGGAATCATTAGCTAGAGCCATTAGACAAGAGAAAGAAATAAAAGGAATAGGCATAGGTAAAGAAGAAGCTAAATTATCATTATTTACAGATGACGTGATACTTTACTTGGAAGACCCAAAAAACTCCACCAAGAAGCTACTAGAGGGGCCAGGGAGATGGCTCAGTAGAATAAGCACTTGAATGGCAAGCACAAGGGCCTGAGTTCAATCCCCGGTTCCACCAAAAAAACAGAAATTCAGTAGCATAGCAGGATACAAAGTCAATATCCAAAAGTCAATAGTATTCCTCTACACAGATAACAAGTGGATGCCACTTGAAGATATACTCATAAGTGAAATAAACCATACACACATGTGTAAATATCGTATAGTTTCCTTAGTATAAGGACTCAAATGAAGAAATACAAATAGAAAGGTATAATACAATTAAGAGGAAAGCAAGAACTTGAGGACTAGACAATGAAGAGAGAGCAAGGATAAGAGCTAGGAAACATGACAGAGGCAAGCCACATAGTTATATGTACAAGATAGGTAAGCAATGATTCTGAGAATCTTCAGAAGATTTTCAAATCTAGCAGTTAATTGGAAAGATTCTTACCCTGACTAACTATATATGCTGACACCTGTGAACTAAGCAACTACCCTAAAGATGGCAATTTGTAATAGTAGGTTCATGCTTGGAGTGCCCGTCATTCTGGTCTTCTGAATACGTGCTGCTTGTCATGACACGCTGGTTGCTGCCATGCTGTCTGTTGGGTAGATGACTGTTTAAAAAGGAAGGAGGTGGTGAATGAAGGCAGGAGACAGGAAAAGGAGTGTTGCGGGACTGTCCTGCTACAATGGTTTGATTTCTGGACTTATGTGTAAATATATA
>NW_004524911.1:337753-342845 GCF_000260255.1 Octodon degus
AAATATGTTCAACTAAATAAAAATTTTTAGAAAAGAATATTATAGGTGTGTTAACTCAGCAAAATATTCTAAAAGAGTCCAGTAGTCCATAATAGTATTGGGCCTTCCGCTTCCCTGGCAATGTCAGAAATTGTTCACCTTAGGGGCTGGGGTGATTGCTCTGTGGAATAAGCGCTTTCCTGGCAAGTGCAAGGGTCTGAGTTCAATCCCCAGTTGTGCCCCCCAAAAAAAAAGAAATAAAAAGAAATTGTTGACCTGAGTCCCCTACAGCTCAACATAACAACATGACTTTACTTCTTATACTTCCTTTTTATACTTTTCTGCTGGATGGTTAAGAGCAAGATAAAGCAAGACCTATGCAACAAGACTTGTAGCTTTTTGGTCTGATAAGGTCAGTGGAATCCCCTCAGGATTTATCCTGATATCCTGTACCTCAGAATGTACATCCTTTGTCAGTGTTTTATCTTGGTCTTAACCATCCAGCAGAAAAGTATAAAAAGGAAGTATAAGAAGTAAAGCCATGTTGTTATGTTGAGCTGTAGGGGACTTAGGTCAACAACTTCTGACATCACCAGTGAAGCAGAAGACCCGATGCTATTATGGACCACTGGACTATTTTGGAATATTTTGCTGAGTTCACACACCTATAATATTTAAATGACGGAACTAAACAATGAAAGCGGATACAGATGAATGACCATTTTGTATCTGTATTCAAAATGGTTAAGATAGATATACAGCCACATTCTCTTAATTCAATGTTAGAGGGATTTGTTCTAGTAGTGTTTGTAAATAGGATATCATGTCTGCATCTTATACAACAAATAACCACTAGGAAGATGTCATGCAATGTGTTAATTATTGAAACTGTCCTACCAATTTGATTTGAAACTGTCTCATTGGTGTTTGTCAATAAAATTATGGAAGAAAAAAAATAAATCTACACCTAGACACATATTAGTCAAGATCTCAGAAATTCAGCAAAAGAATAGAATATTAAAAGCTACTAAGGAGAAGAAACAGATCACCTACAATGGAAAGCCCATCAAAATCATGGCAGATTTTGCAATACAAACCATCATATCAAGAAGAGCTTGGAGTGAAGTGTATCAGGTCGTAGAAGAAAAGAACTTCCAACCCAGATTGATGTACCCCTGAAAACTATGAAATTCAATGGTGAAATAAGATCCTTCCATGAAGAACAATTGAGGAAATTCATGACCACCAAACCAACCCTACAAAGAGTATGGTCAGATATTCTAGACAGAGACAGAACTGATCACTATGTGACCATAGTGCAATAAAACTGGAAATTATTGACAAAAGAAACTACAAATACGTGATAAACACGTGGAAATTAAATAACAACCTCCTAAACAACCAGTGGGTCACAGATGAAATTAAAGAAGGAATTAACAAATATTTGCAATTAAATAAAAATGCAGATACAACCTCCCAAAACCTGTGGGATGAAATGGAAGGTGTCTTAAGAGGAAAATTTGTACTGGTAAAGTCGCACATTAGGAAAACAGAACAAGCTCAAACAATCTTGTGCTGCACCTCAAGCTCTTAGAAAAAAGAAGAACAAGTCAAGCCCAAAGCCAAAAGAAGGCAGGAAATTATAAAGATTAGAACAGAAATTAATGCATGGAGATGAAAAAAAATACAAAGAATAAATGAATCAAAGAGTTGATTCTGGGGCTGGAGAGATGGCTCAGTGGTCTAAAGCACCTACTTAGAACAAGCTTAGCAAAGCACAGGGATCGCGGTTCAATCCCCCAGCACCACATGCCACCCAGCCCCGTCCCCTGGTGGGCTGAGCTGGCCACACACACACACACACATAAATAAATAAAATTAAAAAAAAAACAACAAACAAAAAACAAAAAACTTTAAAAAAATAAAAAATAAAAAAATAAATTAAAAAAAAGAGTTGATTCTTTGAAAAAATAAATAAAAGTGATAAAACCATAGCCAACCTAATCAAAAAAGGGAAAGAAAAAACCCCAAATTCATACAATAAAGAATGAAAAGGGCATAATCACTACAGATCCTAGAGCAATTCAGAAGATCATTAATACTTACTTCCAAAAATCTTTTTTAAAAAAAAATGTATTTAGTACAGGGTCTACAATGTCTCACTACACAGATGGGACTTGTAGTGATCCTCCTGTTTGCAGCTTCCTAAGCACTGGGATTACAGGCTCACACCACCACACCGAGTCTCATTTACAGTCTTCGTGGGCCCTAGGGGAAGAGCCAGCATGGCAATGCAAGGGATCAAACCCTAGTTCCTGTACCTGCCTAAGCAAACCCTGGTCCCCGAGCCTGCCTAAGCAGGTGCTTTAGTCTGCTGAGGTATTTGCCAACCCCCTTTTCCCAAGATCTTTACTCCCACAGGATGGAAAACACAAGGAAAAAGACAATTTCCTAGATACATATTAAATGTCAAAGCTGAGTCAAGATATAAAAACTGAATAACCCAATGAGAAACAAAATTGAAAATGTAATAAAAATCCTTCCAACAAATAAAAGCCCAAGTCCCAATGGATTCACAGAATTCTACAAGAAATTTTGAGAGGATTTAAGGCCAACTTTTCTCAAACTCTTCATGAAAATTGAAAGGAAAGCAATTCTCCTGAACTCATTCTTAGAGGCAAGTATTATTCTGAATCTAAAACTAGAGAAAGATCCAACTAAAAAAGAAAACTATAGGGCTGGTGAGATGGCTCAGTGGTCTAAAGCACCTACTTAGAACAAGCTTAGCAAAGCACAGGGACCACAGTTCAATCCCCCAGCACCACATGCCAGCCAGCCCCACCCCCTGGTGGGCTGAGCTGGCCACACACACACACACACACACACACACACACACACACAAATAAATAAGTAAATAAAATTAAAAAAAAGAAAACTATAGGCCAATCTCTCTAATGAATACAGATGCAAAAATCCTCAATAAAATACTAGCAAACAGAATGTAGCAAATCATCAAGAAGATTATACATCTTGCTTTTGACAAAGTCCAACACTCATTCATGATAAAAACCCTACAGAGAATTGGAATAAACGGTCTCTATATCAATCTGATAGAAGCCATCTATGAGAAACCAACAGCCAACATCATACTATATGGGCAAAAACTGAAGGCCTTCACTTTAAAAAAAGGAACAAAACAAGGATGTCCACTTTCTCTACTTCTATTCATTGTAATTCTGGAAACATTATCCAGAGCATTTAGACAAGAGAGAAGAAAAAAGGGGTGAAGGATTGGAAAAGAAGAAATGAAATTACCATTATTTTCAGATGACATGATTATATAGAGGACCCCCAAAACTCGACCAAGAGTCTTGTAGACTTAATCACCAAATTCAGTAAGGTAGCTAGATACAGTCAACACCCAAAAATCAGTAGCATTTTCGTATGCAAGCAATGAATGCACTGAGAGAGAAATTAGGGAAAGCATGCCTTTCACAATAACATCCCCAACAATGAAGTACTTAGGAATCAATCTCAGCAAGAATGCAAAAGATTTATACAGTGAAAATGATGGTACTCTAAGAAAAGAGACTGAAGAGAATTTGAGAAAATGGAAAAAATATTCCATGCTCCTGGTATCCAGGAGAAGCAACACTCTGAATATGGACATAATCCCAAAATTGTTATACAGATTCAATGCAATCTTGATTAAAATACCATGAGTATTTCTCACAGAGCTAGAGAACATCCCTCAAATTCATTTGGAACCAGAGAGACCCAGAATATCAAAAGCAATCCTGGGAAACAAAGGAAAAGCAGGAGGTATCACAATCCGTGACCTGAAATTATACGATTAAGCTACTGTGATAAAATCAGCATATCACAATCACAAATTGCAGCATAGCATGGGCAACTTCATGGCTTAACTAGACCCTATCTCAAAATAAAAATTAATGGGCCGAGGAGATGGCTCAGTGAAATAAGCGCTTCCCTGGCAAGTGCAAGGGCCTGAGTTCAATCCCTGGTTGCGCAAAAAATAAAAAATAAAAAAAAAATTAAAAGGACTGAGAATGTAGCTTAGTGTGGAGGACCTTGGTTGAATTCCTGGAACCAAAAAAATAGATAAATAAAACATGAAATACTTTGCACAACTAAAAAACTAAAAATATCTCCATGAGACACAGCAGTTTTTTTTTTGAAAATGAAAGGTGACTTTAATTTTTCTTTCCTTGATGTGCATGGATCAGCAGTTCTTTGGCACATTTACTAAATCCAACTTCTTTTTGGATTTATGTAGTCCATTCATGTACTGAAGTAGTGGCATAAAGACAGACCTGAGGATAGTGGAACACATTAGAAGATGCAGATACAACTACAAACACACTCAGCCACCCTATCTTTGATAAAGAGGCCAAAGAGGCTCACTGGAAAAAAGATAGACTGCTTAATAAATGGTGCTAGAAAAATTGGCTTTCCACATGCCAAAGGCTAAAACTAGATGCATTCATATCAACATGCCCAAAGCTACAGTCAAAATGGATCAAAGATTTAAATATTAAAACAGAAACACTGGTGGGGGGGGGCGGGGAGATGGCTCAGTGGAATAAGCGCGTCCCTGGCAAGCTCAAGGGCTTGAGTTCAATCCCCGGTTCTGCAAAAACAAACAAACAGAACCAGAAACACTAAATCTTCTGGAGGAAAATGTAGACAGAAATCTTAAAGACACAGGGGTAGGTAGAGAGTTCATGAACAAAACCCAAACTGCATGGGAAATCCTTCAAAGAATCAACTTTTTTTTTTTTTCCAGAAGCAGGGATTGCACTCAGGCCCTTGCACTTGCCAGGGAAGTGCTAAAGAATCAACAATTGAGATCTCATCTTTTTGAAAAGTTCCTGCGCTTCAAAATAAATCTCCAACCGAGTAACATGAAAACCAAAAACTGGGAAAACCCATCAATCACGTTGCCGTCCATGCTGTCCACAGTAGCTTTTCCTTTTCTGTCATACAGAAATTTTTTTAAATATTATTCAGATATTTATTTATTTATTTATTTATTTATTTATTTATTTTGTGTGTGTGTGTGACCAGCTCAGCCCACCAGGGGGCGGGGCTG
>NW_004524911.1:346840-359169 GCF_000260255.1 Octodon degus
AAAAGGCTCAAGTCAATAACTTCTGAGGATAACCCACTAATATTATAGACTGCTAGACAGTGTTGGATTGTTTAGCTGAATTCAAACACCTATAAAAAGAATAGGTGCCAAAAGAATGTCCACCTCTGGCAGGACTAAACAAAAAAAGGGGATACAAGGGAAAGATCATTTTGTATTTATATATACAAAATAGGATAGATATACAGCTACTTTCACTTAATTCAATGAGAAGAAAGAGGTGTACTAATAATGTTTGGACAGGATATCCTGCCTGCTTCTAGTACTATAGATAACCACTAAGAAGATAACAATGTACAATGTATTGATTATCAAAATTGTCCTATTAATCAGCTGTGAAACTGTCTCATTCATATTTGTTTCTCAATAAAATTAAAATAAAAAAATAAGTCAAAAAATAACAAATGCTGCAGGGGCTGTAGAAAAAAAGGAACCCTTCTCCACTGTTGGTGGGAATGCAGACTGGTACAACCATTATGGAAATTAGTGTGGAGATTCCTTCAAAAGCTAGGATTGGAGATTCCATTCAAGCCAGCTATTCCCCTTTTCAGTATTTTTCCAGAAGAACTGAAAACCTCATATCTTAGTGATATATGAACACCCATGTTTATAGCAGCACAATTGTCATAGCTAACTCCTAGAAACAACCCAGATGCCCATCAACTGAAGAATGGGTAAGAGATATGGTATTTTTACACAGTAGAGTATTATTCAACTATAAAGTAGGATAAATTTGAATCTTTTGTAGGTAAATGGATGCACCTAGAGAACATACCCCGTGAACTTAAGGGCCCAATTACAAAAATGTCATTGGAACTAGGAAGATCAGAGAAAAATGAAACTATTGAAGAGTGAACATAGATGTACTTAAGAATATCAAACACTGAAAAGTAACCTCTAGGTTTAGTTATAAAACACTACCAAGTTGTTATACTGCCCTCTGCTAAATAAGGAATTATTTGAAGAGAAGCATTCATCTTTCTTTTTTTTTTTGCGGAACCAGGGATTGAACTCAGGCCCTTGTGCTTGCCAGGGAAGTGCTTATTCCACTGAGCCATCTCCCTGGCCCCAAAAAATACAAATTAAAAAAAATGTCTTTATGTCAAAGAAACTGTCAACATAAATTCATTCAGATTATTTATTCACAGTATTATTTAAAGTGAAACCTTTTAATATGCCAGGTATGGTGATGCACACCTATAATCCCAGTACTTGGGAGGCTGAGGCAGAAGCATCACTGTAAATTCAAGGCCAGCTTGCACTACATAGTTAAAAATCACTCTACACTCCGTAGTAAGACCCTGTCTCCAAAAAAAGGTGAAACCTTTTGTTGTAAGACATATGACTTTTTACCAGTTATGTGAGGCATATTCAAAGCAGCTTCAGAAGTATCTGGGGAGAAGAAAGATAGCCTTTTTAATAAGTGGCGCCAGAAAAATTGGCTTTCCACATCAAAATGAATCAAAGATTTAAACATTAAAACAAAACACTAGGGCTGGTGAGATGGCTCAGTGGTCTAAAGCGCCTACTTAGAACAAGCTTAGCAAAGCACAGGGACCGTGGTTCAATCCCCCAGCACCACATGTCAGCCAGCCCCCCCCCCCCCCCCCGGTGGGCTGAGCTGGCCACACACACACACATATAAATAAATAAAATTAAAAAAAAACCAAAACACTAAATCTTCTGGAGGAAAAAGTAGGAAGAAATCGTAAAGACATAGGTAGAGAGTTCATGAACAAAAAACACACTGCACAGGAAATACTTCAAACAATCAACAACTGGGATCTCATCTTTTTAAAAAAACTTTCTGTATGGCAAAAAAAATCATCAATAGAGTAAAAAGAAAATCCATGAACTGGAGAAAATTTTTGGACAGCTGTCCCTCTGGTAAAGACCTTCTATCTAGAACATATAAAGAATTAAAAAATATCAGGCCCCCAAAATTCAAAGACATAATCCAAAAATGGGCATCTGATATGAATATACATTTCTCAGAGGAAGAAATACAAATAGCAAATAAATTATGAAAAAATGTTCAACATCATTAGTCATTCATGAAATACAAATTGAAACAACACTGAGATTCCATCTCACCCCAGAAAGAATGGCTAACATCAAGAAGTTTCCAATAACAAATGATGGAGGGGCTGTGGGGAAAAAGGAACGCTTCCTTCTCCACTGTTGGTGGGAGTTCAGACTTGTACAACCACTATGGAAATCAGTGTGGAGATTCCTCAGAAAGCTAGGATTGAGATGGAAGGTGAGTTCTGAGGGGATAAAAAAAGCTAGGATTGGAGGTCCTATTCAACCCAGCTATTCCCTGTCTAGGTATTTTTCCAAAAGAACTGAAATCATCATGTCAGTGATATATGTGCACCCATGTCTATAGCACTGCAATTTGTCATAGCTAAATCTTGGGAGTCAACCCAAATGCTCAATAACTGAGGAATGGATGAAGATGTGGCATTTTTACACAAAGGAGTATTATTCAGCTTTAAAAAGGGTAATTTTTTTAAAAGGATAAATTTGAGTCCTTTGTTGGTAAACAGATGCAACTAGAGGCTTTTTTTTCTTTGCGAATTCAGGAATTGAACTCAAGCCCTTGTGCTTGCCAAGGAAGTGCTTATTCCACTGAGCCATCTCCCCAGCCCCTAGAGACCATATTCATCAGTGAAATAAATCAGATCTGCATGTACAAATATATTGTCTCCCTAGTATAAGAACGTGAAAGAGTGAATAAAATCTGAAAGGTACAATAGATACCATGAAGAGGGAAAGAATCTGTTCAAACACAAGGAAATACTGAGATGAGAAGGATAAGAGAAGGGAAGAAGAGCTATTTCTATATGTGTATGCAGGGTGGCTTAGATAATTGTATTGCTGATTTTTGCTGGTCGGTGGAAAGGAGCAGTTAATGCTTAATTATTTTTCTCTTTCTCTTTTTTAATTTATTTGGTACGGGATCTCACTGCACAGCTCAGACTCATAGTGATCCTCCTGTTTTCAGCCTCCCTAGCATTGGGATTACAGGCGCATGCCACCACGCTCAGACTCAGTTGCTGGCTCAGTGCACCTGGGGGCATAGCATGTGGTGCCAGGGATGGAACCCCGGTCCCTGCTCTTGCCTAAGCAGGCACTTAGTCCACTGAGCTATCTCACTGGCCCTATTTTAATGTCTTACAACCTTTTCCCCACAATTTTGCATGAATATATCTGCAATCTATGGCTTTTTTTTTTTTTTTTGGCAGAACCGGGGATTGAACTCAGATCCTTGCGCTTGCCAGGGAAGCCCTTAATCTACTGAGCCATCTCCCCGGCCCCATGTAATCTAAACAACTAATATGAAGACAATACTATGAAATACAATGAACAATGTCAAATTCATATTATTTTGTTTAGTGAAATAATGTATGGTTTATAATGTTTTTTATTATCATTATTTTGTATTCTCTTTAAAAATAAATTTGGGGAGAGAAAGAACTATGCAATTTTATGAGCTTTGCTTCATCTAGATTGTTTAATTCAATTGACAATATCTATTAATACATTTTTCTTTATACCCTCTGTAGTTTATTACATAACCCAATTCAATGCAGCCACTTTTTATTATTGTTTCAAACAATATTAGGAGGCCTTCCAGAATCTCAGTTCTATCAATTGACTTGATCTAAGAAAGCATCCTGTAGAAAGATAATATATTAACGGCTGAGACATTTGGAACATAAATGAAAGAACTAGCCAGGTGAATTAGCGCACCCCTGTAATCCCAACTACTCAGAGGCTAAGATGGGATGTTCAAGAGTCTATGGGATACCTCAGCAATTCAGTGAGACTGTGACTCAAAAAAACAAAAATGGGGCCGAGGAGATAGCTCAGTGGCATAAGTGCCTGCCTGGTAAACTCAAGGTCCTGAGTTCAATCCCTGGTACCTCAGTAATCCTTAGAATGGAATCAGGATAAATAAGTGAATAAATAAATAAATAAATATTTAAATAAATAAAACAAAAGATCTATTTCTAACAATGCAGGTCTCAGCTACATCTTAATTACTTAAGCCTCAGTGGGGTTTTTATGATATGAAGTGTGTTGTCAGTTACTTTTCTTGATGCTAAGACAAAATACCCAACACACAAAATTAAAGGAGGAAAGGTTAACTAGGCTCACAGTTTGTAGATGCTTCAGTTTATAGTTGCTGGCTCCAAGATAGCATGACATGGGAGAGAGGCATCACAGAGGAAAAACTGTCCATGGTAGGCAGAAGGCAGAAGTCAACAAGGCAGCAAGCAGCATGCTACAAATGACAATAGTAGCTTTTTTCTATCCTTTTATATTACTCATGCCCAAAACTATGCCAAACCAATCAGTGGACTAATTTAGTAATCATACATCCTTAATCACAGTGTCACACACTGTAGACCCAGCCATCTCTGAAAAATCCCCACCTATGACCACATGAAGCTTTGGGGGAAGACATCTAGACACAAGGCATAGCAAGTGTCTAATCTGAAAAGAACTGTGAGCTGTTCTGAGTCTGCAACCAACATGCACAATGATCTTAGGTAAATGAATTGACCTAGCTGATGCTAGAAATCATGTTCCTTTTTTCATCTTGTGCTATGATGAGAACCCAGTACCACATACAATCCAGGTGAATGCTTTTCCTTGAGCCATATTCCAAGCCCTTAAAATTGTGTTTTTCTTTTTCTTTTTTTAGTATGTTTGTGATAAGTAATTTTTTTTGTTTGTTTTTTGATGGAACCAGGGGTTGAACTCAGACCCTTGCGCTTGCCAGGGAAGCACGTATTCCACTGAGCCATCTCCCCGGCCCCTGTAATGTTTATTTTATTTAATTATTATTATTATTTTTTTGGTGGAACTGGAGATTGAACTCAGGCCCTTGCGCTTGCCAGGCAAGCACTTATTCTACTGAGCTATCTCCCCAGCCCTGTGGTATGTACTGTTTACATTTATCTTATGGAATAGGTATACTTAATTAACATATCTTAATCATTTTTATTTCCCTTTCTCACTCCTCCTTCAATCTCTAGACACCATTCCCATTTGCAGTTCTATTTCCGTATAAAACCAGTTTTCAAGAAATGTTAATAAGATAGGCAAATGCTGATTACTACATGGGAAATTAAAAGAATCTACCACAAAGTTTTGCTGTATAATATTCATGTACTCTGAAAGCATTGCTCTATTTTGGGTTCTCATGTGAGAAACAATGTAATATTTAATCTTGTCCATCCATTTGCTCACAAATGAGTGAAACTGATCATTTTTTATAGCAAAGTAGTACTCTGTTGTGCTTAAATAGCAAATATTCCTTTATCCATTCATCTGCTGATGAATATATATGATGCTCTTAAGATTTAACTATCATCAGGGCTGGTGGTATAACTCAGCAGACTTAGGTAAGTGCAGGGGCCAGGGTTCAATCCCTGGCACTACATGCTGTGCCAGCCCTGCCCCCAGGCACGCTGAGCCAGCGATGGAGTCCAGGCATGGTGGTGCACACCTGGAATCCCAGCACTAGGGAGGCAGAAATCAGGAGAATCACTGAGTCTAAACTGCGTGGTGAGACCTGCAGAAAAAAAAGTTCTCATTGCTATTTGTTTCTCAATAAAATTTTTTTTAAAAGTTAAAAAATATTTAAATATTATGAGCTGTGCTACTATAAAAATGAGTGTGTTTACATAATTGCTATAGCATCTTTAACTGTTTGGGAAAGATATCTAGAAGGGGAATAGCTAGGCCTAGTAGAATTTCTAGTTTTAATTTTTTGAGGAATCTCCATATTGATTTCCATAGTGGTTGTACTAATCAATAATGCCATAAATAATACGGAAGAGTTCAATTTTCCTCACAGCCTCACCAACATTTGTTACTGTTTGATAGTTTTGCTTACAGCTATTCTTTCTGGAGTAATTTGGAATCTCAGTATTGTTTCAAATTATATTCATCTAATGGCCTAAGATGTTCAATATTTTAATGTATTTACTATGCATTTATAATTCTTCTAAGTAGTATATATTCATTTAGTTGTCGATTTTGTAATTGTCTATTTCCAGTGATTTGATTTTTTGAGTTAATATTGTAGATATCAGTCCTCTGCCCAAAGAGCAGCTCACAAAATTCATTTACCCATTTTGTAGTTTGTCTCTTCAATCTGTTAGTGGTTTCTTTTTCTGTGCAGAAGCATTTTGACATAGTCTAATTTATGGATTAACAAATTTATTTTTTGTGCAGTTGGAGTTGTTTTCAGAAAGTCTTTCCCTAGTTCTACATTTTTAAAAATGAATTTAGGACAGGGTCTACAGGTGTACAGGGTCTCACTACATAGACCAGACTCATAATGATTCTCCTGTTTTCAGCCTCCCAAGTACTGGGAATGTAGGTTCCTGCCACCATGCCCAGTCCCAATTGCCTTCTCAGAATGTCCCGGGGGCAGGGCTGGCATGACATGCTGGGGATTGAACCCTGGCCGCTGTGCTCTACCAAAGCAGGCATTTTAGTCCGCTGAGCTATCTGGCTAGCCTTAGTTCTACATCTTTAAGAGTTTTACCTATTTTGTCTTCCAATAGAATGCTTCTGTTTTACTATGAAGATCTTTTATTCATTTTGATCTTAATTTACATGGTGAGAGATACTGATATAGATTCAATCTTCTACATGTGGACAGCCAGTTTTCATGACATCATCAATTAAAGAGGCTATGTTTCTTTCAGTATGTTTTTTTTTAATTTGGCCCCCTTTGTCAAAGATCAAAGAGCTGAAAGTGCCTAGGGCTGTTTCTGCTTCCTTTACTGTTTCATTAATCATGTCTGTTTTTTTGTGCCAATCAATTCTGTATTTTTACCACTGTGGTTTTGCAATGACTTGAAGTCTGGGGTTATGATGCCCACTCTTTTGGTCCAGTTGTCCATGACTGGTTTTTACATTCTGAGTATCTTTGGTTTCCATATGAACTTTAGGATTGTCTTCTCTAGTTGTTTTTTAATGCAATTTGTTATCTTCTCTAGTTCTTAGGACAGTTTTTCCCAGTATTTTGATTGGATTGCATTCAATCTGGAAGTATTGCCATTTTGATAATATTGGTTCTGCCTATCCAGGAACAGGGGCTATCTTTTCATTTTCTGATGTACTATTTGATCTCCATTTTTATAGTACTGTAGTTTTAATTGTAGAGTTCTTTCATTTTCTTGGTTAATTCCTAAGTATTTAGTATTAAGGATATTGTGAATAGTACTGTTTTTGTAATTTTTCAGTATACAAGAATGCTATTGCGGGCCTGGTGAGATGGCTCAGTGGTGTAAAGCACCTACTTGGAGCAGGCTTGGCAAAGCACAGGGACCAGGGTTCGATCCCCCAGCGCCGCATGCCGGCCAGCCCCGCCCCCTGGTGGGCTGAGCTGGCTACACCCACACCCACAAATAAATAAATAAATAAATAAATAAATATAAAAAAGAATGCTATTGGGAAACTACTCGCTTGGGCCCCCCTCCTGTCCATCTCTTGGACAGCTTTCTCTCAATAAATATATTCTGCTCATAAAAAAAAGAATGCTATTGATTTTTATGTTGCTTTTGTATCTTGCTACATTGCTGAATTTGTTTACTAGTTCTAGGAATCTCATGGTGGAATTCTTTTTTGGGGGGTCTCCTATATAAAGGATATTGTCTCCAAAAAAGGATGATTTGACTTCTTCCTTTCCTACATGTTTCTTTTTATTTCTTTCTTGTTTTTGATTGCTCTGGCTTGTTTCAATTACTACATTGAACAGGAGTGATGATTGCAGACATCTCTGTCTTGTTCCTGATTTTAAAGCAATAGTTGAGATAAGGTCCTTCTATACCTATTTTCTTCAACATTTTTATCATAATAGGATGTTGAATTTTTTTCCATAATTTTATTGAGAAACAAATAGCAATGAGAGAGTTTCAAATCAAAGCATGTTGTTTTTTTAAAGGATGTTGCATTTTTGTCAAAGGCTTTTTTTTTTTTTGCGTCTACTGAGATAACCATGTGGTTTTTTGTCCTTGTTTCTATTTATGTGATGCGTTATATGTACTGATGTGCATATGTTGAACCATTTTCACATCCTAGGGATGAAACCAATTTGGCCATAATATATAATCATTTTAATGATTTGTTGCATTGCCTGCCAGTAACTCATTGAAAATTTTTGCATTCACGCTCACTAAAGAGACTAGCCTGTAGCTTAGATTTTTAGCCACACTGTTACCTGCTCTTCGTATTATGGGAACACTAGCCTCAGGAATGAGTTTGGCAATACACCTTACCTTTCAATTTCATTCATGGTTTTGAAGTATATTGCCATTACATCTTCCCTAAAGCTCTTCTAAAAATTAGTGATGAATCCTCTGGGACCTCAGAGGTTTTTAGTTTATAAATTTATTATTGCCTGTACTTTACTACCTATTATTCAGGATCTTTATATGTTCTTGGTTCAATTTTGGTGAGTCATGCGTTGATTTCTTCTGGCTTCTCCAATTTGCTTATATACCAGTTTTCAAAGTAGCTATTAACAATCTTCTGGGGGCCGGGGAGATGGCTCAGTGAAATAAATGCTTCCTGGCAAGCGCAAGGGCCTGAGTTCAATCCCCAGTTCTGAAAAAAAAAAAAAAATCTTTTGGATTTTAACAGTATGTGTTGTAATTTTATCTTTTTATTTCTAATTGTATTGATATGGATCTTTTCTTTCCTTTTTTTAGATGCTAAAGTTTTATTTTTTGTCTTATTCTTTTTATGTTTCAATTTCATTTTTACTCCAATCTTTATAATTTCCTATATTAGCTTTGAATTTGGATTGTTCTTACTTTTCAAAGACCTTGAGAAATGGAATTAAGTTATCGACATGGGTTCACTGTTTTTCTGATGCAGGTATTCACATGTACAAACTTCCCTCTTTGGCCTGCTTTCACTGTGTTCCATAGGCTCTGGTATGTTGTGTTGGCATTATCTACTGATTGTAGGAACGATCTAATTTCCTCTTTTACTTCTGTGATCCATTATTCAAGGGTATATATTTTATTTTTATTCATTTTAATGAGAAAAAAGATAAAATAGCAATGAAACAGATTTAAAACAGGTTACTAGGATGTTTACAGTAATACTTGCATACTGTTGTCTTCATAGTAGTTATTTAGAGGATAAGATGCAGACATGATATCTTATCTAAACACTATTAGTACAAACTTTTTCTCAGTGAACTAGGAGAAAGTGGCTGTATATCTATCTTAACTCTCTTGTGTATACATATATATTTTTTTTCTTTTTTTTCACAACAAAACTGTCCTTTATTTACATTTTGTGTACTAACGCATGACATTGGTTGCCTAGCAGCTAATAGCTAACCTTAACCAGGCAGGATGTTCATCTCAGGAGGTAGCTTCTTTGCTTTAGACGCTGGGCTAAGTCCCACCTACATATATTTGATCAATTTCCTAGCTTCATGGCTCCCAACATATCCCCCTTTTTCGGTTTATTTTTCCAGAGATGGGTGTTTCACTCAGTTAGAGAAGCTATATTTGGAGAAGTCTTTAAAGGACCTTTTCATACTTGATATCAATCTAAAGATTGTAGGTACTTGAATTCAGCAAAATAACCCAACATAGTCCAATAGTCCACAACAGTGGTGAGTTATAAGCACATCTGGCAAATATCTGAAGTTGATTTGAGCCTTTTACAGCTCAGCATATTAATACGGCTTTACTTTTTATACTTCATTTTCTGCTGGATGGTTAAGACCAAGATAAAGCAAGACCTATATAACAAGAAATGTAACTTATGTATCTGATAAGGTCAGTCAAATCCCCTCAGGATTTACCCTGAAACCCTGTACCGCAGTTTGTAGATCCTTTGTCAGTGTCAGCCATGTGGATGAGTCACGGCCATTGCTTGACCAGTTTGCTCTCTGTGAAAGCCTGACAGTGTTTTCTCTCCATGTGACTTTCCTTAGGTACACTATACATTGTCGATCACTTTCCTTTGTTGTCCCATAATTTCCTTGATCAGGAAATTTGGGGCTCCACTGAGTTATAGGATGTCACAGCACAGATTCTCTTATGTCTCCAGTCCTCACTGATCTTGACGTGCTAGGGCCAAAATATTGGCTATCATCAAGGGTATGTATTTTAATCTGCATGTTTTCATAAATTCTGAGTTTTTGGTGCCAGTGGTTTCTAATTTAATTGCAATATGATCTGATAATATGCATGGAACAATTCTGACTCTTGTATTGCTTTTTTTTGCAGAACCAGGGATTGAACTCAGGCCTTTGTGCTTGCCAGGGAAGCGCTTATTCTACTGAGCCATCTCCACGGCCCCTGACCCTTGTATTTCTTTAAGAATGCTTTATTGGCTAATATGTCATCTATTTTGGAGAAAGGTCCACATGCTACTGAAAAATGTGTTTCTGTTGTTGGATTAAACACTTTATACAGATTAAATCCTTTTGTTCAAAGATGTAGTTAAGCTCTGACATTTCTTTCCTGAATTTTTGTCTAATTGATCTGTGTATTTATGAGATAGATTTTTGATATCCCAACTGCAATTGTGTTAATGTTTATCTGATCTTTTATGTCCAGTAGTTTTATGAAATTGGGTGTACCAGCGTTTGGTGCATATATGTTTTTCTATTTTTGATATTTTTTTCTATTGAACTTTTCCCTTCATTAATATATAATGACCTCCTTTGCCTCCTCTGATCATTTCTTGTTTGAAGTCCAATTTTTCTGAAAATAGGATAGCTACTACTGCTTATTTTGGGGCTTATGTTGCTTAATTATTGTTTTCTATACTTTAATGTTTACTCTATGATTGTGTTTTTTCATTAAATGTGTTTCTTGTATACAGCGTACTGGTGAGCTGTTTTTTTGATCTATTCTGCAAATCTGTGTCTTCTAATTGGGGACTTGAGACCATTCACATTGAGAGTTATTACTGAAAGGTACTAACTTATTCAAGTCATTGTGCTATTTTCTTATTACCAATTTCATTTTCTTTCCCTTTTTCTTACTTGCTTACCCTGATGATGTATCCATTTTATTAGTTTTGGCATTGTTGGCTTCACTGTCTCTAGGATATCCCTGAAAAGTGGTGGAGTGCTGGTTTGGTAGTCATGAATTTATTGTGCTCTTTGTCATAGAAAGACGTTTTTTTCTCCAGTAATTTTGAAAGTTATTTTTGCACAACATGTATCAGTCTGAGTTGTAATTTGTTTTCCTTTAGGGCTTGAAACATTTTACTCTAAGCTCTTCTGGCCTTTAAGATTTGCATTGAGGGCCAGAGATATAGCTCAGCGGCATAAGCACCTGACTGGCAAGGGCAAGGTTCTGAGTTCGATTCCTAGTACCACACAGAAAAAAGAAGTGAATAAACTACAAATGAAAGTCTAGGGGCCTGGGGGGCCATCCAGATCACTTAGCAGATTAAAGTGCCTACTTAGGCAGGCAGAGGCAGTGGAGTTTGATCCCTGGTGTGCCATGCAAGACCAGAGCGCTGAGACAGTGATTGAGACTGGGTGTGGTGACGCACACCTATAATCTCAGCGCTTGGGAAGCTGAAAACAGGAGGATCACTACAAGTCTGATCTGTGCAGTGAGACCCTATACTAAATACATTTAAAGAAAGAAAGAGAGAAAGAAAGACAGACAGACAGACAGTCAGTCTATGGGGCTGGGAATACAGCTCACAAGTACCTGCCTGGCAAGCACAAGGACCCAGGTTCAATCCCTGGTACTGCATGCCATACCAGCCCTGGAACCCGGGAGTGCATGCCTGTAATCCCAGTGATGACGAGGCCGAAACAGGAGGATCACTATGAGTCTGAACTGCATAGCAAGACCCTGTACCAAATAAATAAATAAAAGATTTAATTTTTTTTAAAGTCTACATAAAGCATTAAAGAAAAGATTTGTGTAAGGGCTAGCCAAATAGCTCATGGGATTAAAGTGCCTGCTTAGGTAGACAGAGTGGTTTGGAATTTGATACCAGGGATTGGCATGCCAGCCCCTGCCAGTCCTGCCCCTGGGCATGCTGAGACTAGGTGTGGTGGCCCTCACCTCTAATCCCAGCACTTGGGAGGCTGTAAACAAGAAGGTCACTATGAGTCCAATCTACATAGTGAGACTCTTTAAATCCTGCCCTAAATAAAAAAAAAATTGAGTAGAGAAGTCTGTTGTAATTCTAATTAGTCTATCTTTGTATGTGATTTCTTGTTCTTTTCTAACAGTTTTTAAAATTTTTGTCCTTATGCTTGACTTCTGGGGTTTTGTCTGTTTTTT
>NW_004524911.1:359269-396686 GCF_000260255.1 Octodon degus
GAACTGGGGATTGAACTCAGGCCCTTGCGCTTGCCAGGGAAGCACTTACTCGACTGAGCCATCTCAATCAAAACCCGGGCCCAACTTCTGGGGTTTTGATTATGATGTTTTAGAGAAGTTCTTTTTGATCATGTCTATTTAGGTTTGAATAGATCTTGCTTACCTGTACATTAGCAGTCCATCGCCTTAACCACTCGGCCGCCTGGTCCCACTACCTGTACATTAAATTCTTTCCCCATACTTAGAAATTTTTCTGCTCACAGCAGCTGAGGTTTGATCCCTGCTGTGCCAGTGCACTGAGATGGTGATTGAGACTGGGCGTGGTTGCATGTGTCTGTAAGCCCAGCGCTTGGGAGGCTGAAAACAGGAAAATCACTACAAGTTCGATCTATGCAGTGAGACCTTGTACACTCTGTCCTAAATTCATTAAAAAATAAATTTTTCTGCTATGATTTTTTTTACACTCAATGGTGGGTCAATGTTGTATTCAATGTTGCTGCTCTATGTTGTATTCACCCCAGCCACTTCCAGTTTCCATGTCCCTCTGTGTCCCCCAAATCACACCTTTGTCGACCTAGATGTATGACTGTGGGTTTGTGAATTGCTCTTGCTGTTGTTGATGCCCTTCTGGCTACAACACAGGATGTGGCAACTATCCAAACCAAAGCACATTCTTGATCATGTTGGTAGATGGGTAAAACAAACATGCTACTGAGCTTTATGCTAGTTGGAGGCAGTGGGGCAAAGGGGTGGTGGTAGTGCCACACAGTCAGACCCAGTCTACCCCAAATATTACATACAACTTGTTTGGCTTCTTACTACATGGGCAGGATCCCTGCATCCTTGGCTCAGCTTAATGTTCTTACAGAGTTCTTTGTTTAGCCCACATGCTCCAAGCAAACCATCTCTTGTGATCATCTTCCTCCTACCTAGTCACTGTGGTAGGATGGACACAAAAACTCTGAAGCATAGCTGTTCTACGGTTTCTGATTCCCAGAGTAGCTGTCTTAAACAATTAACCCCTTCCTGAATGGCTCCTGATTAAACATTCTCAAATATGTCAGGCACATTGTACTGAAGGTTTTTTTTTCTTTTTCCAATTCCAGCCTGCCACACAGAAGTAATGACTTTCAGATTAAAGCCCCATGTAATTTTTCCAGTTTATCAGAATGGTGGGCTTTTATTGCTGCTGACCTAGTCCATTGCTGCAAGCCCTTTCTAGGTTTACCTTGTGTTGCTGGAAACAGTTCCCCTTCCTTGGGGTGAACTTTCCAGACTGCTCTTTTCTTTTCTTCTTTGTCTTCAGTTTCTCCAGTGTATATAGCTTGTATTTTTCTTATTAGCTCTTTCTTGATTCCTGGAGATTGACTTCTTTTCTCTACTAATTTGTTGTTTTCAGGGTCCCGGGGAGGTTGTATTTTCTATAATTAAACTTAAAGACTGTATTTTACCACAGTTTCAAAACAGATTGCTTAAAATTCTGTACCTACTACACATGGTATAACAAGTTTTAGAGAATGAACAACAATGCAACTTACCAGAACCTGTTGGTTGTGACAAAAGCAGCTCTCAGAGGGAAATTTATACTGGTGAATTCTCACATCAGGAAAACAGGATGAAGATAGATAAACAACCTAATGCTGTGCCTCAAGCTTCTAGAGAAAAAAGAGCAAGTCAAGCCAAGAGCCCATACAAGAGAGGAAATTGTAGAATGAAGTAGAAATTAACGCAAATCAAACTAAGAAAATAATACAAAATTTGTATTGGGTGAAATGAACAGAACTTTGGACAATAATGTAAAACCAAAACTGTCAGGAATATTTTAAAATTGTAGGGGCCGGGGAGATGGCTCAGTAGAATAAGTGCTTGCCTGGCAAGCTCAAGGGTCTGAGTTCAATCCCCGGTTCTGAAAAAAAAAAATTGTAATAAGATGTCTACTGCTCACAAGAAAATGCAAAATGGAAAAAGGTAGGAAACTGATCATGCAATCTCATCAAAATATTATGTAATGGCATGAAGAAAATTGCCTAGAAGAAATATGGAATCCTGATTCAGCTATTTATAGTGGATGCCTTAAATCTACCTTACAGACCTAAAAGTCAGCAAGAGTGGAAACCTCAATTCCTTCCCCTCTATGATCTCTTTCACCAGGAAGCAGCCAAAATGACATGATGTTACAATGCCCTAAATGACTTTGGGGTCCCATCTCTAGGAAGAGAAATAAAGGAGATATTTAGACATTAGTGGATCTGAAGGACAAAGGCAATAAAAATAACATGTTTTGTGAATTACGCTTACATAAAAATGCAAACTACTGAGAAAACATAGTTCTTGTTTATTCACAAGAAAGTTCTAAATGGGGGAGCTGGCGAGATAACTCAGTGGACTAAAGCTTGCTTAGGTAAGCACAGGGACCATGGTTCAATCTGTGGCACCATATGCCATGCCTGCCCCGCCCCCAGGGCGGGGTCAGCTGGCCAGAGTTTGGGTGTACTTGTGCATGCCTATAATCCCACCTGAGGAGGCTGAAAGCAGGAGGATCACCATGAGTCTGAGCTGTGTAATGAGACCCTGCAACAATCAAAGACATTTTTAAAAAGTTCTAAATGGGGGGGGGGGTAGTTCTGCAGGAAATTTTGAAATAGTATCATCAGAGTATTATGTAATGATGTTATTTTGAGAAAGTGATTTACAAAGAAATCAGGCCCTTGTTCATGTATTCAACAAGAACCTATATGAGAACATACTATTAGGCAGTGTTTTTTTCCTTCAGTATTTATTATTTCGAGGCAGGATCTTGCTAAGTAGTTTAGATTAGCCTTGAACTCATTCTTTAGTCCAGGCTAGCCTCAAACTCATGATGATCCTCCTACTTCAGCCTCCCAAGTGCTGAGACTACAGGCGTATGCAATCATGCCTGGCTAGAAAGTGTTTTTTTTATTGCAAAAAACAATGCTGATTAAAAACAAAGCCAAATAGAGCCCCTGTTCTTAGGAACAATGACTTCTATTCTTGTCATTGATTGTTTTTGCAGTACCGGGGATTGAACTCAGGACCTTGCACTTCTCAGGCAAGCACTTATTCTACTGAGCTATTGGACCTCGCGCTTCTCAGGCAAGCACTTATTCTACTGAGTTATCGCCTTGGCCCTATTCTTGTCACTGAGATAGGAGATAAGGTTTTGTTTTCCACTTTAGTTACTAAACAATTTTTCAACATTTCTAGAAAAATTTCAATGTGTTCTCCAAATGTGTAAAAGACAAAGGAATTCATGATATCTGAGGTTTTTTTTTTTTCACACTAATAGGATCTCAAATAATTATTCAGTAAAAATACTGGTTTTTAAAAAGAAGCTAAAGCAATGCTGACATTAAGAATCTCACGTCTAAAATGCATTTACTCATTCATCCATTCATTTATTCATGGATTGAACCCATGGGCATCACACTGAGGTACACTCTCACTTATTTTTTGAGTCAGGATTTCCTGTGCTGCCCAGCTGCCTGACCTGGCTCCAACTTCAGTCTCCCAGAATGTTAGGGTTAAAGGTGTGCTACCATGTCTGGCCTAAAATATATTTCTGTAGATGAAAAATCATCTAACAAAGTTATAACAAAATATAATAGGACCAGGTTGGGAAGAATGCAGGTGACTGGCCCCACCTCCTACATCAGGGGACCCAGCAAGTAGGAAGGCAGAATCCAGGACCCAGCAACTGGCTTTGCAGGATGATTCCAGGTAACTGACCCCTCCCCCTTACAACAATGGGACTAGGTGACTGGAGTCACACCAACCACACAGTAGGACCCTCAGTAGGGTCCACACAATGAACAGGCAGGACTAGTGAATGGAAAAGTCTTAAGGAACATTAACAATATGAGTCAACAATAGTCCATAATAGTTGTGGGTTATCAGCAGAACTGGCAACTGTCAGAAGTTGACTTGAGCCTTTTACAGCTCAGCATATTAATATAGCTTTACTTTTCATACCTCGTGGTTACACCTTTCTGCTGGATGGTTAAGACCAAGTCAAAGCAAGACTTATATAACTAAAAATGTAACTTTTGTATCTGACAAGGTCGGTCAAATCCCCTCAGGATTTACGCCGTAACCATGTTAGGCACCTTGCAGATCTTTTTTCTTTTCTTTTGCAGAACTGGGGACTGAACTCAGACCCTTGCGCTTGCCAGGGAAGTGCTTATTCTACTGAGCCATCTCCCCCACCCCTCCTTTTAGATCTTTTGTCAGTGTCAGCCATCTGGTCGAATCACGGCCACTGCCTGACCACCTTACTCTCCGTGAAAGCCTGAGAGAATTTCCTCTCTCTAGGTGACTCTCCTCAGGGATACCATACATCACTGATCACTTTCCTCTGTGGTCCCATAATCTCCTTAATCAGGAAATTTGGGGCACCACTGAGTTACAGGATGTCACAGCACAGGTTCTCTTAGGTCCTGAGTCCTCACTAACCTTGAAGTGCTAGGTCCAAAATATTGGCTATTCTTATAGCCCCTCTATTTCTCTAATTTTTGGTCTGCAAACTTTAGTTGTTAAACATCCAGAAGAGAAGTTTAATAATATTATTACACTGTAACAGAGGGTTATTTTGCTGAATTCAAGTGCCTAGAGTCTCTGGACTGGTTTCAAGTATGAAAAGGTCCTTTAAAGACTTCTCCAAATACAGCTTTTCTAACTGCAGTGGACACCCATCTCTGAAAAAAAAACAAAACAAAAAAGGGGGATATGTTGGGAGCCATGAAGCTAGAAAATCAATCAAATATCTGTAGGTGGAACTTGGCCCAGTGCCTAAAGCAAACAAGCTACATCACTCCTAAGATAAACATCCTATCTGGTTCAGGTTAGCTATCAGTTGCTAGGCAACCTAGTGTCATGCTTTACTAACTTCACAAAGTGTAAATAAAGGACTGTTTTGTTATGAAAAAAAGAGAAAAAATACATGTATACACAAGAGAGTTAGGATGGATATACAGCTACTTTCTCTTAGTTCATTGAGAATAAAAGTTTCTACTAATATTTAGACAAGATATGTCTGCAACTTGTCCTCTGAATAACTACTACGAAGACAATATGCAATATATTACTGTAACCATCCTACTAACCTGTTTTGAAACTGTTTCATTGTTTTGTTTTTTTTTTGTTTTTTTTTTTTGCAGAACCAGGAATTGAACTCAGGCCCTTGCACTTGCCAGTGAAGTGCTTATTCCACTGAGCCATCTCCCCGGCCCTGTTTTTTCTCATTAAAATGAATTTAAAAAAATTTTAAAAGTACTAAAGCATCTTGTACAGCAACTAACCACTAGGAAGAATGTATGTAATGTGTTAATTATTAAAACTGTCCTACCAATTTGGTTTGAAACTATCTCATTGCTATTTGTTTCTCAATAAAATTATGGGGAAAAAAAAGAAAATGTTAGTAGAGGCTTTTTAATGTATTTTTGGATTTATAGAGAAACTGACTTGCAGGTAGCCTTTAGAAACCTTTGTAAACAGACAAGCTCTGCAATAAAGAGTTGACTGTATCATAAAAAAATAAATAAAAGTACTAACGATCTAAATATTCGCACAGGGCCAGCCAGGTAGCTCAGAGGACTAAAGCACTTGCTTAGATAAGCTTAGGTAAGTACAGGGACCATGGTTCGATCCCTGGCACCACATGCCTTGGCACCAAGTGCTAGCTCCGCCCCCAAGGCAGCCAGAGTCCAGGAATCTTGGTGCATGCCTACAATCCCAGTGCTGGGGAAGCTGAAAGCAGGAGGATAAACATGAGTCCGAGCTGCGTAGTGAGACCCTGCAACAACCAAACACATTAAAATAAAATAAAAAAAAAATTAACACAGAAACACTGAATCTACTAGAAGAGAAAGTAGGTAGATGATTGTCCCTTAGTAGGTTGATGACATAGGGGTAGGCAGAGAGTTCCCAAACTGCACCAGAAATACTCCAAAGAATCAACAACTGGGATCTCATTAAGAAGTTTTTGCACATCAGGGCCTGCCACAGAGCTCATAGATTTAAAGCACCTGCTTAGGCAGAGGCAAGGGCCAGGGTTCCATTCACCACCTGCGGTGCTGGTCCCACCCCCAGGGCACACAGAAACTTGAATTGAAACTGGCCATGGTGGTGTGCGCTTGTAATCCCAGCGTTTAGGAGGCTGAAAAACAGTAAGGATCACTATAAGTTCTATCTGTGTAGTGAGACCCTGTACTTAACACATTAAAAAATATATATACATATAAAAAAAAGTTGTTGCACATCAAAAGAAATCACCAACAGGGCCAGGGAGATAGCTGAGCCACAGTTTAAGCACCTGCCTGGCAAACACAAGGACTTGGGTTTGATTCCCAGTTCTGCATGCCATGCTGGCCCTGAGCCATGCTGGCCACCCAAAACTGGAGTGATGTCACATGTCTGTAATCTCAGCACTAAAGAGGCTGAGACTGGAGGATCACTATGAGTACTAGCTGCGTAGTGAGACCCCATACCAATAAATCTTTTT
The DNA here is from genome assembly GCF_000260255.1 of Octodon degus. NCBI lineage: Eukaryota > Metazoa > Chordata > Mammalia > Rodentia > Octodontidae > Octodon > Octodon degus. The sequence goes on from NW_004524911.1 coordinate 365,787, forward strand.
TTTTTTTTTTTTTTTTTTTTTTTTTTAGTAAATCACTACAAGAGTGAATAGTCAACCCAGAGTGGTAAAAAATCATAGCCGGTTGTCCCTTAGACAAAAAAATTTTAGACAATTGTCCCTTAGACAAAGGACATCTAGAACATATACAGAATTTTTAAAAATCAGGACCCCCATTCAAAGACCCAGTCCAAAATTGGGCATCTGAAATGAATAGTCAATTCTCAGATGAAGAAATACAAATGGTAAATATATGAAAAATTGTTCAACATCATTGGTCATCCAAGAAATGCAAGTTAAAACAACACTGAGATTCCATCTCACCTCAAAAAGAATGGCTAACATCAAGAAATCAACCAAGAACAAATGCTAGATGGGGTGTGGGGGTAAAGGAACCTTTTTTTCACTGTCGGTGGGAGTGCATACTGGTAAGCTACTGTGGAAATCATGGAGATTCCTCAAAAATTTAGGATTAAGAGTTCCCATTGGACTAAGCTTTTTCCCCTCTGGGTATCGTCCCAGAATTAAAAACATCACATCACAGTAATATATGTGCACCCATGTTTATAGCAGCAAGATTTTTAATAGCTAAATGTTAGAAAGAACCCAAATGTCCATCCACTGAGGAATGGATAAGAAAGATGTGGCCTTTTTATACAGCAGAGTACTACTCAGTCATAAGTAAGGATAAACTTGAGACTTTTATAGGTAAATGGATACACTTTGAGACCATACTCATAAGTGAAATAAATCAAGACTCACATGTCTAAACACTGTTTTGCCTCCCTGGTGTAAGAAACTGAAATGGCTATATCTTGTACTCTGAGTAACAATTTGCAACATGTTAACTATTGTTATTCTATTACTGTGTTATGAAATTCTGTTTTACCTTTTTTCAGAAAATAAAAAATATATAATTAATATTTACCACTGGAATGTGACTGTGGATGACAATTTTTTCCTTATTATATTTCATCTGTAGACAAATTTTCCAGAATGAGATTTGTGTATGTGTGTACAGAGACTGAAGCAGTATTTTACAGGGTGAAGATCTCAGGGAAAAGAAAACATGGGCGGCCACGTCAGCAAGCAACTGTCTTTATTGTTCAGTACACATATACTGGCTGTTATCGAGTTTTACACTCGTGTGTACTGGCATAACTGTATGCCCATGGAAGATTGTCTATGCTAACTCATAGAAGTACAATTCTTTGTGCCTATGTGCCAGACAGTGGGGTCCAGTCCTTATGGGTCCTCAAAATCCCCAGGCTTTGAAGAGATCTGCGGTGGTCTCCCCAAGAAGGTGCACCTGCAGCCCCACAGGAGAAAATACTCTGAAAAGTAATATCTATCTACAGGTGGTGACTAGAATGCATCGCTGGAATCCCAGGCATCCTTAGACCCAGTCTTTGAAATTAGATTTCTTTTCTAGAAAAATGCTCCAGTCTTGTTTTTTCAGAGAAAAAGGGCGGAGGGAAGAAGCGCAAAGAACTAGCAAAATGCAGCTACACTGCCATCTAGCGGACCAAGAAACAGAGAGCCATAATCCTGGGTGGAAAATCTACCTTTCTTCCAATCTTTCTCGCCAAAGAACTGGCGTCAAAGGCTAGGAAAGCTAAGTGGGAATAAAGGGAATCACCTAGAATACATTAAAAACACCCAAGTGTGCCCTGTTAAAGACCCCGCCTATAAGGAAGCCGCCCTTGGAACCATAGCAACTGCAGCAGGAAGTCACTGCCTTCCCGGAAGGACTCGCCCCATGCAGGCCTGGGGAGCCCCAGGAAGTTGAGACCAGGAGGTCCTGCTTTTGACAGCACTGGGACCAAGGGCCAGGTCCGTGGTGTGTAGTATGTGCTGCCACACCACGGGACACGCTGCTCATGCCAGTGCCATGCTCTGGTCCCGCTCCCACCCACTCCGGCCTTGAAAGGGCCTCTCGCTTGGCTCTCTCACTGTTCCTGTTAGCCCTGGCCCTTGGCATCCTCCTGGCCCACAGAGCTCCCAGGGTACTCAGTAGACACCACCACAACTCAAGGATCTTCAGTCAACGAACTCACCTAGCTGATGTCTGTTAGTGTGTTCTGGCCTGGTATGGTGGTGGCACAGGCCTATAGTCTTAGCCCTCAGGAGGCTGAGGCATGAGGATCAGTGGAAGTTGGAGACCAGCCTGGGCTACAAAATGACCTCAAGGCCAGCCTGAACTGCATAGCAAGACGTTGTCTTAAAAAGACACTCCCCTCAAAAAAAAGTTCATTGTATTTTTTTGCTATTCATGTCTCGTACCAGAACCCTCCTCAGCATGCATGCCATATCCACAGCCTGCTGGTAAGGTATATCCTCAAGTGGCATAAAGGCAGCTTAAGGAATATCGACTTAAGGTCCTGACCAGAACACAGGAAATGCAAAATATACCATCAATTGAGAAAACCGCTGCACAACGGCTTTGCTCCTGTGATGTCTCACTGGAAGTCTTTGTTCTTAGGAAGAGACTCTTGGCATACCTTTAAAAAAATACAAAATAGTTATAAAAAGGAAATTAGAAATGATACAGTACTTCACTAAACAATATAATATGAATTTGACAGTATTTGTTGTTTGGCGTAGTGTTGTTTTCAACTTAGTTGTTTCGATTACCAGATATATGCATGCAAAATTGGAAAAGTAAAAAAAAAGTTAAAAGACATTAGGAAGAGAGGAAAAGGAAAACAAATGAAAAAAGAAGGCAAACACAAAATTAAGCATTAAGTGCTGCTTTCCATAGATAAGCAGATCCACAGTACAATTATCCAAACACAGAAGTTTCTCAGCAGGCAGACACCTTAGATTTCAGAGCTCAGGCCATTAAATCTTGAGCAAACAGTGTCCCTGTGTTACCTCAGAACGTTTGAAACCCTCAGTTGCTAGAACAACTCCACAGATCACATCCAAGACACAGCAATGATACAAGAGAAACATAACTCGGGCCCTGGTAGGTGCCAGACGTGCTTCTCCTGGTCCCAGAACTTAGAGCAATGAAGTGGAGAACCAAGGCCAGAAGGTAGTCTAGTGTTACTGAAATGAGGAGAAGACTAGCTCCTGGAATTTCAGGAGAGGTCTCCAGTGAATGGGCCCTGAGCCACTTTCTAGAGGTAATTTATACAGCAAAGAATCACCGCGGGTATAACGTGGGTCAGACAACAGTCACCCTTTAGGATTACAAGTGTAGCCCTCAGCTAACTCAGATCCCATAGGCAATGAGTGAGCTAGCCAGGGTGCTCAGAAAGAACAGAGGCATTGTGGGGAAAGGCTGGGCGCAGAGGCCTGCTCACCCACGGGTGGCTGTGTGTAGCTGACCCTCTGGGACCAGGGGCTGCTGAGTACACTATAATTTGTTGTTATTCTCTGATTCTCAGGGAGCCTGTAGGCCTGCCTTCTTGAGCTCTGGCCTTTTTCAGATATGCCACAAACCACAGTTCTGATGTCTTTATCTTTTGTGGTGATCTCCTTGTTCCTCTGTGACTGCATATTAATTTCTAACTTAGCTGTCCAGTCCACTAGGTCACAGCAACGTCAGTGCAGCATGGAGAGACTGGGATCGATGAAGCTCCCCAAAGAGGAGTTTGGGGGTAGCCCTGCAGCCAGGTCATTTCCTTAGGTTGCATTAAAAAAGGGAGTGTTTAATATATTTGTCGCTCTATATTTCCTGGATGAATTAGGCCTGTGTCATAAGGAAAGGAATTAATTTGAAAGCAAGTTCTCATAAAAGTTGCCATAAGGGGCCAGCCAAATAGCTCAGTGTATTAAAGAGCCTGCAAGCAGTTGTAGGGGCCTTGGTTGGGGTTGGATCCAGGGGCCTGCAGTGCTGGCCCCGCCCCCCAGGGCACACTGTGATGTTGCATGCCTGTGATCCCAGCTCTTGGGAGGCTGTAAACAGGAGGATCACTAGGAGTCTGATCTAGTAGTGAGATCCTGAACACCCTGTAGACCCTTCCCTAAAATAAAAAAAAAAAAAAAAAAAAAAAGTTACCACAGGTAATCTTTACAGACTTACATGTTACATCCTTATACAAACTGCCCAGGCCTAATGTAATCATGATTTTTGCAAACATGATTTAATAAAAAATAGGAAATGAAGCAAAATGAAAGGGGAAGGGGAGAAAGGAGGCAGGAATTTTCAGAGAGGCAGATTGCTGGCAATCCTAGTGGGCAGCCTTCAGTAGAAATTACAACAGAAAAAGGGAAGGGCCTCAATAGTGATTTTTTTTTTAACAAGGAACTCCTCTAGGGTATGTGCGCCAAATTCTAGCCCCTGGGTTTGTGTACAGCGCCAAAATGGCCGCTGCTAAACAGATTTTAAGCAACGTTTTCTCCTTATTTTTTTAAGCTCCAAGGGGTGGGTGGCAGAGAGGCTGGAAGGGTTTTTTTTTGTAGTACAACATTGCCATCTAACGGCCAAACAAACAGCATGCATCATTGGTAGCTTGTTTTCCTCCAGCGCAAGGGGCAAAACACCGGATGAAGTATACAAGGGGCCAATGTGAACGAAGGGAGAAAGCTCCAAAGTGCACTAAAACCACCCAAGTGGGCCCTGTTGAAGACCCCGTCCTTTAAGGAAGCCTACCTGCTCCCGCCCTCTGAATCATAACAACAGCGGCCGGAAGTCACTGCCTACCGGAAGGACTCGCCCAAAGCAGGCCCAGGGAGCCAAGCCCCGGGAGGTCTGAGGTTGAGACCAGGGAGTCCTGCTTTTGATAGCCCTGGGACAGTGGGCCAGGAACATGGTGTAATAGTACGTGCTGCCACACCACGGGACACGCTGCTCTTGCCAGGGCAATGCCCTAGTCCCACTCCCACCCATTCCGGCCTTGAAAGGGCCTCTCACTTGCCTCCCTCATTCTTCTTAGCTCTGGCCCTTGGCATCCCTCCAGGCCTGGCTGATAGTTGGGTTTTGGTTTTCTTCTAGGATTTGGACTAGAACCCATATTCCCAATCCCTCCAACTGATTTTTAATAAATGTTAATAACATGGGCAAGTACTGACTACACCATGGGAAATGAGAAAAACTACTTTTCTCAAGTCTTAGTAGACACCAGAAAAAAGTCTTCAGTGCTGGCTTTTTTTTGCGGAACCGGGGATTGAACTCAGGCCCTTGCGCTTGCCAGGGAAGCGCTTATTCCACTGAGCCATCTCCCTGGCCCCTGGCTTTTTTTTTTTGTAAGTGACTCTGAAGACATCCTGAGCAGGGGTGAACAGCCTGGTGTTGTAGGCCCTGAACATGAAATCTCTGCAGAATACCTTGATCCTGTATTGTATCTGAATGGTTAAAATCCTCAATTGATATAAGAAATCAACATGAAATTTCTTAGATACACTAGGATCCTGCAATACAAGCCTACCATTTAGAAACACAGATTAGTCCTGATGAAAATAGCCACAAAGAGAACAGTTAGCATGGTGCAGTTCCCTAGGTATGCGTGAAACAGGCATTGATGAAGTTTATTTTTCATCATAAATTTCCTGGCAGTATTTGACCTTTTACCTAAACACACGAATTAAGCTGATAATAAAATTGTCATAGAGAACTAAGAAGGGAAACATGACACACTTAGTAAACCTGCCTAAGATCTTTTGATTCATCCCCATCAGGGGACACAAATCTGAGCCATGTTTCATTTTCAAAAATTTCTGTTCTGTGTCTTATGAAGGTACCTGTGAGAGATTTTACTTTCATTATTTTACTTATTTATCTTTGGTACCAGGGATTGAATCTAAGACCATCACCTTCACACTGACCTATATCCCAAGTCCTTTTTAATTTTTTGAGACAGCTCTCATTAAATTGCCCAGGTGTGGCTGCATCTTGGCTCTGTCTTAGCCTCCCACAGTGCTGTCACAGCGTGTGCCACCATGCCAGGCCATACATCTTTTAAATGGAAAAGATATATCACAAAAGCTTGTGAACAACAACAAAAGTCAAATTTCTATAGTGTCTGGTTTTTAGTGATCCGTACTCTATGCACATATATGCTAGTTAGGACATGGACCAGTCTACTTAATAAGGTAATGGAAATTCATTAGCCTAAAGAAAGATTAATGTTTCTCTTCAAATAATCCCTTAAGTCAGGGACCAGCACAGTAGCTTCACAATGTTAGGTACCTAAATTATTATTATTACTATTATTTTGGTGGAACCGGGGACTGAATTCAGGCCCTTGTGCTTGCCAGGGAAGCACTTATTCTACTGAGCCATCTCCCCAGCTCTAGGTACCTAAATTTAGAGATTATTTTTCAGTGTCTGATATTCTTAAATATTGATATTTACCCTTACTACTTTCATTTCTCTCTGATCTTCCTTTCCTTTATGGAATATGGCATAGAAAAGTTAACATGTCACATAAGAGTAGTGGATTTCAAACTATCTGCTTATGTGAAAGAACCATTTTGCAGCTGAAGAGGGGGGATGGGACAGGGATACAATGGATACTACAGCGGATAAGGCAAAGAAGAGAATCATTACCTTCCCTGGATGCTCTTACCTTCTTTAAAATACAGAAAGGAATTCAAGTACATTATAAAAGGACTCAATAAAATAGGAAAACCTGGTGCTAGGACTGGAAGGGAAGTTCTCCTAATCCCTGGCCTAAGGAGACTTTGAGAGAAGTAAAAATTAGTGGAAAACTGCACGTCAAATCAATGTCTTTCTGGTGAAACAGTATAAATTAATTTAGATTATTATGGTACTGTTTAAAGTGATTCCTTTTTCTGATAAGAAATACATAACTTTTTCCAGTTACGTAAGACATATGCAAAGCAGTTTCAGAAGTATCAGCTAGAGTTGGGGAAAACTGGACTTTATGAGTCTGGCTCCATACATCAGTATTGCTTAATGCAATCGATAGTATCATTAATTCCAACACCATTTTGGTAAATGAGGCCTTAAATTCATATTTAATATTTTTTTTATTCCCTCTGTACCTTATTACATTACCCAAATCAATGCAGCCAGCTTTTGATCACTGGACAAAATAGTGTTACACCAAACTCCACAATTTCTCGGCTGGGGGTAGCTCAGCAGTAGAACACTTGCCTAGCAAGCTGGAAAACCTGGATTCGGTCCTTGGCACCAAAACCAAAAAATAAACCGTACATAAAAAATTCTACAATTCTAACAAAAAAAATACAAAAATCCAAAAGAGACATACTTCAGAATTTTAGGCACTGCAAAATGGAAATTTAAAAGATTTTTTTTTTCTAAGCTACAGCTATGTTGACATTATGGATCTCATGTCTACAGTATATATAAAAAAAATCACATAAAAGAATCACAAAATAAAAAAATCACAAAATATATTTAATAGTTACCCATGCATGATAGAACTGAGAATAAAAATAGTTTTCTTTACTATAATATCCCTGAAAATAAACTGGAAAACAATGAAACCTCTTTGACCCAAAAAGGCTGCATAAATAGGCACTGGTGGTTGGTTCAGTGGTAGAATTTTTGCCTGCCAAAAAAGGCTACATCATTTTTTTAAGACAGGAAGGGAGGGGGAGAAAGGGGGAGGGTACCTTGATGAGTAAACACTGCCATCTACTGACCAGAGAAACTGAAAACCAACATAACAATGCAATGCGACCGAAAAAAAAAAAAAAATCTGGTCTTTCCTGTAAGGTTTCTGTTCAGTCCAAGAGAGTCTGAGTATGCCAGGGGCAGTGAAAAGGACAGACAAGTTCAGCAGAAGGTGGGGTTAGCTCTACAGAATGGGTCTAACTGGATATGGTAAAAAGCTTTTCCAATCCCACTCCAAGAACAATAGCTATAGCAGCACCAACTTCCTGCATTACTGGAAAGACTCATCAATATTTTCTGAGCCCCATTTATTAAAGTGGCTATCTTTCTTCTGGTCAAGGTGTTTGGACCCTTTGCCAAAGATAAGGTAGCTGAGTATGCTTGGAGTTGTTTCTGTATCTCAGATTCTGTTCCATGGATCATTAGGCAGCCCCCCCCAGCATTTTTTTTTTTCCGTCAAGATAGCTTTGTAATATAACTTCAAATTGTGGACTGTGATGTCCCGTGCCTTGTCCTTGTTGCTTAGCATTGTTGTTGTTCTTCTAGGTCTCTTCTGTTTCTATATGAATTTTAGGATTGTATTGTCTAGTTCTGTCCAAAATCCTATTGGTATTTTGATTGGGATTACCTTAAACCTACATAACAGTTTTAGAAGTATAGATATTTTTACTACATTGGTTCTGCCTAAGAACAGGGGATATCTTTTCCATTTTCTGATATCCTCTTCAATCTCCTGTTTCAGAGTACTACAGTTTCCAAAGTAAAGGTCTTTCATTTCATTAGACTGATTCCAAAGTTTCACTTTTTTCTTTCCTTTTTTTTTCTTTTTTTCTTTCCTTTTTGAGACAGGATCTCACTATGTAGTTGAGGCTGACTTGTGCAGTTTAGGCTGGCCTTGAGCTCACTTTGTAGCCCAGGATGGTCTTCAACTTGTGATGATTCTCTTGCCTCAGTCTCCCAAATGCTGGGATTACAGGCATGGTCCACCAAGCCCAACTCAAAGTATTACATCTTTTGATGGTATTATGAAAAATGCTTTCACAAGTGCCTACCTGGCAAGCACAAGGTCCTGAGTTTGATTCCTGGTACCAAAACAAACAAATGAACAAAAACTTATGCACAAAAATGCTTCCATAATCTCTCAATTTGTTTTTTGTGTACAGTAATTCTGATTTTTGAGTATCACCTTTGCATCCTGTTATATTACTAAATTTGGTTATTAAATCTAAGAGTTTTTTGGTGATGTTTTTGGGGTCTTCTATGTAGGGTATCATGTAATCTCAAAATAATAATTTAACTTCTTTCTTGCTTTCTTACAGTTCTGTAATTGCTGTGGCTAGTGTTTCCAGAACTATATTCAACAGGCTTGGTGATACTATGCATCCTTGTCTTGTTTCTGATTTTTAAAAATTATTTAAGACCTTTATTAACAGGTGCTTGCAGATTATTTTGAAAAAAATCAAGTTGTAAACTTCTAAAAATCTCAACTTGACCAAATATAAAACAATTTAAAAACCTTTAAAGGTGTATTGAGAAAAACCAGGCTTTAAAAAAAAAAAACACACTTGGGGCCAGGGAGATGGCTCAGTAGGATAAGCGCTTGACTGGCAAATGCAAGGATCTGAGTTCAATCCCCGGTTCTGCCAAAAAAAAAAAAACTCCAAAAAAACCAAAAAAACACACTTGTCATTGCCAAAAAGAGAGGCTTTAAATAAAAATAATAAAAACCCCATGCTGCATAGATAATGCAGATAGTTCTAGTTATCTGGTCAATGGGAAAAAAGCAAGCACTTAAGGTCTTCAGTTCCAATCTTTTGTTCCTTTCTTATTGCTAGAATTTCCTATTCATTTCTTTCTTCCTGGATGACTAAACCCAATGATGGTAGAGATGTTAAGCCAGCGTTTACTCAGACCCACCCTGCTCAGCCTCGGGAGTGAACAAATTCTCAGCTGGTGGATCTTCTGCTTTTGTCTCTTTGCCATCTTGTGGTTTAGGGTTTTCTGGGTGTCTGAGTTGGGAGGTGAAGTTGTGATAATGTTGAGGTGGTTGTTCACCGTGGGTCTCCTTGATTTTCTTTATCCTCCTCATTGCCATCCTCTCTAGTCTGTCTTTGGCGAGGAGGGCCCCTGCGGAATCGTGGTCTATAATCTCAATACATATTCTGTCTCACTTGTCTCCCTTGTTCTCCTGCACCCTGGCTATCAGCACCCTCCATCACTTCTTGCACAGCAGGGTTGGAATACTGTGGTCGACACCCATAGGGTCGCCACATGTAGTGAGGTGGGCACCTTTGCTTGTGGTAGGGCCAGGGTTGTTGGGCCTGGCCTTGGGGAGCAGTCTCCGATCCCTCATTCTTTTCCCCATTTTCACTATTCTGGTAATTCTGCTGGTAATTGCGTGGAGGACCCCTAGGATGTGGAGCGCATCTATAATGGTTATGGTCTGCTGCGTATTTAACAGTTCCTTGAACTGGAACTCCACCAGGGCCTGTTAACATTTGCTGCCTCCGCACCCTTTTCTCCTTCAACAACATCAAACTCTGCAGTTTCTCCATCTCCTATACTGAGAAGGCCCTTCCTTGGGTTATTCTTCTTTAGGGCAGTCTGGTGTACAAATATATCCTCCTTGGTGTCATTCCTGTTGATGAAACCATATGCATTTCTCATATGGAACCATTTCACTGTTCCCAAAACCTTGTGATGTCTTTTATGTCCTTGTCAGCAGGAGCCACCACTATTGTTCCTGATTTTAGAGTGAAAGCTTTCAGATTCTCACCATTTGGTATGATGTAGGTTGTTGATTTGCCACAGGTTGCTTTTATTAGATTAAGACTGTGATTCTGATAGGTTTTCCTTTATAGGTGATTTTTTTTTTTCTCTAACGGCTTTTATTGTTTTGGCCAGCTCAGGATCCCTTAAGGGCAGGTCTGGTAAGGCATGAGGATCAGGGGATCAAGCCACAGAATCCTGACTGCTTTGTTTAAGCAGGCACTTAAACAACTGAGCTAATGGGCAGGCCCCCTCTTTTAATATTCTGTTGAATTTCTGGAATGTGGACTGTAAAAAAATTTTTTTTTTATTTTAGGAAAGGGTCTACAGGGTATTCAGGGTCTCACTACTAGATCGGACTCGTGATCTGCCTGTTTACAGCTTCCCAAGAACTGGGATTACAGGTCAGCTCAGCACGCCCCTGGGGCAGGGCTGGCATGGCAGGTCCCGGGGATCAAACTCCCAGCCCTTTGCCTGCTTGCAGGTGCTTTAATCTATTGAGCTATTTGGCCAGCCCCCTGGAATCTTGACTATTATATGCCTTGGTGAACTTTACTTCTGATCACATCTGGTTGGAGCTTTAGTCATCAATGTCGCTTTTTGTTTGTGTGTATGTTTTTCAGTTGGACTGGGGATTGAACTTAGAGTCTTAGCACTGACTACATCTCCAGCCTTTTTATTTTTATTTATTTATTTTTTGGCGGAACCGGGGATTGAACTCAGGCCCTTGCACTTGCCAGGGAAGTGCGTATTCTGCTGAGCCATCTCCCCGGCCCCTGGTTGGAGCTTTAATATGCCTTATTTATCTGTATATCAAATTCTTTTTCCATGCTTGGGATGTGAATAGGTTTTTTACATCCTTGGGTTGTTTTCTGATTTTTTGTTGATTCTAATTAATCTTATATCATTCTTCATTGCATCATCTAGCAGCTGTTGGGATTGATTTTTTCATGGTCACTTGCTATTTTTAAGAAGTCTTTTATTTGACAATCAGTAAATACAACCCTATCTTCTAGCTCTGATATTCTACTTTCATATTGTTTGATTATGCTGCTTATATTTTCAATATAATTTTAAATCTCCTGGATATCTGTATGACTCTGCTTTATGGAATTTAGTTCTGTCCCATGTTGGGTATTCATGATTTCCATCACTTTCCTAAGTGTCTCTTTTCTTATGTGCATCTACTCTAGATTCACTAACCATCCCCTTCATTATGGTCATCATCTCTTTAATTATCTGTGTAGTTATTTGTTTTTCTTCCTAGAGAATCAGTTTTTGTTTTTGTACCAGGGATAGAACTCAACATCCTGTGCTTTCCACAAGGAAGATGCTTATGCCACCAAGCTATCTCCCTGGCCTTCCTAGAGAATCATTCATGTACTTTGTTTCTTATGCTACCATTTCAAAAAGTTCAGCTGAGTGGCTTTGATTTTTTTTCTACCTCAATTTCCCCTGGATTTACCTTGGGCAAGTTGGAGGTCTGAGATTGCATCCTGACCCTGTGTTTTCTCATTTTCTATTTCCTTTGTTTTCTTTCTTTCTTTCTTTCTTTCTTTCTTTCTTTCTTTCTTTCTTTCTTTCTTTCTTTTTTTTTTTTTTTTTTGTGGAACCGGGGATTGAACTCAGATCCTTGCGTTTGCCAGTCAAGCGCTTATCCTACTGAGCCATCTCCCCAACCCCTTTCCTTTATTTTCTGCATTGATGTTTATAATAATTACTTATGGTGGGTAGCTTTATTACTATTGCTGAGACCTCTTTAGGAAATGACTGCTTTTCAGAAACGTCTTCTAGGGGTAGCTGGCCTGTGGCCTTTGAGTTGATTCTAGGACCCTTGTCTCTTCTGTTTATTAGGGATGAATAAACATCTCTAGGATCCTGTCTCTTCTGTTTGGCCAAGTATGCAGTTCTTTGGTACTGGACTATAGTATTGTTTATGTCCTCCAAAATAATCAGCAATTGTAGTGGACAGCATTCAATGCTCCACTGAACTGGTCCATTTTTTCCTGGAGGCCTCTGGAATAACCCACTTTCACTCTGTCTCTATAGTCAATCTTCATTTCTTATACCATGAGCCAGGAGCTGGTGATAAAGTGCAGACTGTCCCCCCCCCCTTTTTTATTGTAGTCTTTTTAATTTTTTTGTAGGCTCCAGTTTTCCCTTCCAGGCTACTTCTTGGATTCCAGGGATCCACCTTTCACCTTTTTTCCTGTGTCTTATGGAGGTACCTGCACAAGGTTTTTGTTTATTCATATCAGAGACTGAACCCAGGGCCTTCACACTGAGCTATAACCCCAGTGTTTTTTTTCTTTTTAATCATGAGACAGGATATTGCTAAATCACTAAGTTTACCAGGCTGTACTGCACCTGGGAATCCCTGCTGAGCCTCCCAGCATTCTAAAAGAACAGATGTATCCCATAACACCATGCTTCTGTGCAGTCTTTTACACATATTAAAAATAACTCAAGCACAAGGGATCTTCCAAACAAAGAGTCCTATGGTTCATTTGCAAATGTAGGGGTTTTACATCAAAATTGTAATTATAGGAATGCATAGGACAGCAAGTGTGAGCTAGAAACCATGCATTTACTTTGAAACATTTTTCCTACTCTGTAACCTGAGAAATCTGTAAATCTCAGCACGGGATTCTTTCTGTTTTAAAGAGTGGCCTCCTATATCTTATTTTGATACTTGTCTTCTAAAAATGGGTCCAAATGACCAATAAATACATGAAAAAATGTTTAATATCTCGCACCATTAGAGAAATACAACACATTCACAGTGGGCACTAAGTCATATAGGTCACTGCTGGGTGGCTTGAACCACTGGTGGTACATGCATAACTGTACCATTTTATTAGTACAAAGATAGATTAAAGTGATTAGATCCATTTGTACCACTGGTGGTACAAGCTGCCCAAACAGGAAATCAGGCATGTAACACCGGCAGTTGAAGCTGCCAAGAATGTATTAAAACAATACTGAGATTGCATCTTACTCCAGAGAGAATGGTTATCACCAAGAAATCAAATAACAACAAAGCCTGGCAATACTGTGGGGGGAAAGAAAGCCTTCACATTGTTGTTGAGAATGTAAACTAATACAACTACTATGGAAATCAGTATGGTTCAGAAAACTTAAACTAGAAAATCCATTCTATTACCCTTCTAGAATATGGTTGGATATCATACTACAGTGATACATGTTTAGCAGCAAATTCATAATAGGCAAATCTCAGAAGTAGCATATAGGCCCATCAACACATAAATGGGTAAAAGAAAAATGGTATTTATATATAATGGAGTACTACTCTGCCATAAAGGATAAACATGAAGCATTCATATACATAAATAAATATACTTAAGAACATAATATTAAGTGAAATAAATCAGACATAGATGCTTAAATATTACACAATTTCTCTTATATGAATAAACCAAACTATAAATAAAGAGTAAAATAAAAGATGAACACTGGGCCTGGTGGCACACACCTATAATCCCAGCATTTGGGAGGCTGAGGCAGGAGGATTGCTGTGAGTTTGAGGGCTACAAAGTGAGTTCAAGGCCAACCTGAACTGCATAGTAAGATCTGGTCTCAAAAAATATAAATAAATGATAGACAATAGGAAGTAGGGAGATAACTCTTTTGCAAAATGGAGGGGAACCAAGAGATGGAGAGGAGAAGGAAAGTGATGAAAGAAAGAATTAAGATGTGTTACATACATGCAACAACTCCTCTCAAGGAATGTAATATTATATATTGCAAAGATGTACTAATAAAGTAATAAAAACTGAAACAAAAGATGGCTTCATTTCCACAACTGTAGTATATTGCAAGAAATCATTCCAGCCCAACTAAATCAGATCTCTGGAGTTGGGCATCCTACACTTGTTCCTTACAATTGTTCCACTGGAAATCTGGATCTACAACTGAGGCTGAAAAACCTAACTACACACTATTTACCTGTCCTGTTATCAAAGATAACCTTGGGCTTTATAACTTTGTTGTTAACCAGTTTTTTTTTTTTTTTTTTTTGGAGGCAAGGTCTTTCTACCTAGTCTAGGCTGGCCTTAAATATCACATAGCCCAGGCTGGACTTGAACCTTTGGCAATCCTGCTTCAAGTTCCCTAGTTCTGGGATTACAGGCATATAGCCCTACACCAGGCTATTAAACATTTTTTTCAAAAAACAACTGATCAGGTGCCTTATCTTGTGACAGGTATGCCTGAGCCATTTATTTTATAGCCATATGTAGAAAAATCTCAAAAGACTAAGGATTACATTGATTTTTTAGCATTCCATTTTTTACTTGGTAGCCAGACAGGCCAAGGAGGAGGGAGAAGGGACTCACGGACTCAGATGTGGGATGGTATCTCACAGCTGTTGTCTTGGAAACTTTGCTGCTGTTCATTTTCAAGGGTCGTCTGCTCAAAAAGGAGTCCCTGGGGTAAGATCACAGCTCTCACAACTCTGATGACTTCCTAGGAACAGGTTCAAGTGGAGAACTGAGGTTGGTTATCTGAGATGCCGATTCAGAGCTTGTTGAAAATAATAATTTTAAAATGACATTTAGGAAGATGGATTTCAGGAGCCTACCTACAGATAGGGAGCTGCTAGCCAATAGGTATGTTCAACCAAAGAGTGGCTACTTGTGATTGTACACACACACACACACACACACACACTCACACACACTCACACACAACACATGGAAATATGCACGCTCATCAGCATGCTTTCTGCCCAGATGTGCACAATGTCTCTGTTTGGCTGTAGCATCAAGTCTATATGGAGATAGGAAATGTAGGCAGGATGCAAGCATGGGAAGAGGACAAGAGATCCCTAACTGCTGGAAAGGATTGACTGCCTACCTTTTCCTCCAAGATAAAATTTCAAATGTTCATCATCACATTTTAAAATCACATTTACTGAGGCACACTTGACATATAATGAATTTCATGCAACAAAAGATACATATACACACAATTTATAATCGCTAAATCTTGACAATAGCCTATATGCCCATCAACACATGAATGGATAAAAGAAATGTAGTGTTTATACAGAATGGAGCACTACTCTGCCATAAAGGATAAACCTGAGGCATTTGTAAATGATATACCTTGAAACCATAATATTAAGTGAAATAAGATACAGAAGCTTAAATATTGCATAGTTTCTCTTATATGAGAAGCCCAAAATATAAAGAGCAAAGTAAAATGGATAACAGGACAGTGCTTGCCCTGGTAAGCATGAGGATGATATAAATGGAAGTAGGGAGATCTTTTCCAAATAGGAAGGGGAACAAGAGCTGGAGGGAGGGGAAGGGGAGGAAGGAAGAAAAGAACTGAAAGAGAAAAATGGAGCTTTTAAAAATGGGAAAGAGACCAAGAGTTGGAGGTACAATGAGGGATGGGAGGGGTAGAAGATAACAAAAGAATGAAGATATATTAGGTACATGTACCAACTTCCCATATAAATGTAACCTTTATCTACTGCAAACATAATAATTTTGTGTGCTACTAAAAAGGTATATATGCAGTGACTCTCAGCAAATATACATAATTATGTACTCTGATCTTGTTTTAGAACTCCTCTATCACTTTAGACAGACTTCTTTTCCCATATAACAGTTAATCTCTACCCCTGTCCCATCTGTGTAGAACTTCCCTATTTGGGCATTTCTTATAAATCCACTTATGAGCGTCAGGAGGAGAGCTCATCATGCTGTGAGGATAGCTCAGTGGACTAAGTGCTGCTTAGGCAAGTGCAGGAACCAGGATTTGATTCAGGGCACCACATATTGCGCTGGCCCCACCCCCAGGTGCGCTGAGCCAGTGGCCCAGTCTGGGCATGGTGGTGCATGCCTGTAATCCCAGCGCTGGGGAGGCTGAAAACAGGAGGATCACTACAAGTCCAAGCTGTGTAGTGAGACCCTGTACCAAAATACATTTAAAAAGTAATAATAAATACACTTGTGTAATAAGTGGTCCTTTTTGTGTAGCTTTTATCACTTAGAAAAATTTTGTGAGGTTCAAACATGCTGTAGCATGTATGAATACTTTGTTCCTCCACAATGTTCAGTAATATTCTACTATATAGATACACAATGTTTTCTTTATCCCTTCACCAGTGTGTAGACATTTCACAGTTCTTACTTTGGTGCCTTCATGAATGATGTGCCTACAAAATATTATCTTAGTCTGTTTCCTGTTACATAAAATAAAATGCCCTATCATGGCAGGATATATAGGAAACAGTTTATTTTGGCTCATGGTTATGACCAGAGGGCTACCTGTCTTGTGGACAGAGTTTTCATGTGGATCAAGGTTTTACATAGCAGGAAGACAAGGAGCACAGCATGATGAGACCTGACCAAATCAGTTTTCATAGGAGAGCAACTCTCCATATTAACTCACTGACTTGTTAATCAATTCATCTATTAATGGAATGAATGGACTAAACCATTAAGGAAAGCAGAGCACTAACCATCTCCTGAAGATCCCTCCTGCTTCTACATCTTATGTTCTCAAAAGAGGATTACATTTCCACATGAATTTTGGAGAGGAAAACCCTTAGTCTGTGAATGGACATATATTTTTCTATCTAAATTCTCCCATGTTTCCAGGTACTTTTGTGCACAGTGGGATAAGACATACAGCCTTGTTTCTGCTCTCACAAGAGAAACAAAGTTTCTGGTTTTACTATATAATAATATTATGTCAGGGGCCGGGGAGATGGCTCAGTGGAATAAGCACTTCCCTGGCAAGTGCAAGGGCCTGAGTTCAATCCCCGGTTCCGCCAGAAAAAAAAAATTATGTCAGCTGTAGGCTGAATGCTATAGATGCTCTTTATAGGTTAAAGACACTCCCTTCATCTTCATTTGCCCAGAATATTTATCAGGAATGGGACTTAGATTCTGTCAAATTCATTCATTCCCCCATTGCCCTGTGACCTTCCACCATGTGAGGACTTAGTAAGAAAGTCCTCAGTGGGCACCACTTCACAGCATCTTCTGCTTGCCTCTCTTTGTCTCAAGGACTATAGACATAAGCTTATTTTACTTACTGTGTGCTATACTCATTGTGTGCTATTTTGACACACATCATAGGAGGAAATAGTCTAAGACAGCGTCCATTTTTTCCCCACTTAAAAGCTCAATATCAGAGGGGAAAGGCAAGCATTGCAATTGCTCATTTCTCCTTCACAGCAGTTAGCAAATCAGAGAATAGGGAGAGGCCAAGTGGACAAAGTAAAGCCTTGGTGATTGGGTCAGCACTTGACTGCTATTGGTACAATGGAACATTTGTGGCTGACCTAGAACATGTACAGGGAATGGTTTCATGTGTGGAGAGTCAGGCAAAGGCTTGTGTCTCTAGCTGATACTTTGTCTGTGAACTTCCTGCAATGTGGGAATAATTACCCCTGTCCCATTTCATAGTGGTTAAGGATTCAACACTGCTTCACAGCAAGACTTGGCCATTTAAGGTATGAAATATCCACTGAGGTCACTGGGTCCCTGAACCCAGCTCTTATAGAAAGTAAACAGGGATGCCAGCTAGAATACAGCCTGCCTAAGCTCATATGGTAGTGCAGAGTTTTGCTGCCTGTGTGACCTTGCTACATTCCCTGAAATGGAACCAGCACTGTTGCTAAATGATGGGTCTGTGGGAAAAGATAAAATGGGTGAACCTTCAGTAGTACATAGAGGAGACTAACACTGAGTAAGTGTCACCAAAGTGCACTAATACACTACCCTTCACACTTTTAAATCACTGTTCTGATTTTAGGCCTCTGAGTATGAAGAAAGGAAAGCTGCCCTTTATACACCTGGTTCCCAGGACCTGAGCGGCAACCCTGACAGATATCTTAACTCTCAAGCTCTGATGAGATCCCAAGTTCTGATCTGAGGAACTCACCTGTTCTCAGGTCACTTCTACCAACAGGAGACACAGATTTTTATGGCAGTGCAGTCCTGGGGCTTCCCTAAAGAGAGCGACACAATGCAGAATTTGTTTTTGGACTTGGAAGAAGCTCAGGTCCCTGGTTGGGTGGGTCTTGCAGGATTCTGTAAATGAAAGAAGGTAAATTCAATCATTCAGGCTTCTTGAAATTAAGACATGTCTAAACTCCAGTAGGACTTTCAAATAAGCTAATGCTTCACTGCTTCTCAGGAAGCAGGCACAAAACTGCTGTTCACCGACCAAGTGGACCAGGCGACAAGGAAAGGCTCTTGGAAACCTTGTCCAGGGAACCAGTGCCAACACTCAGGGGCTCCTTCTGGGAGCAGTGGCCTCTGCTCCCACCCTTATGCATCAGAGGACTTTCTCCCAGCCTCGCTGCTTGGCCGGTATAAGTGCTGGTCTCACTGTGGCACCTCAAATAGCAGCTGCACTGCCCTGGGCCTGCCCCATCCCTCTTCCAAATCTCCAGGCGCACAGCTCCTCTTGACATGCTCTGGTCTGCTGCTTGGGGATTTCAGGGTAGTGACCTGAGTGAGAGTCAAAGAGAAACAAACCACTACTGATAAACAAACCTGCGTTCTAACGTTACTTTGCTTTCACAGATATGTTTATTTGGTATTAGCGATGAGGTACCAAGGCAAAGTCTTGCACGGGAGCATACTACTTGATTGCTAAGGAGCAGGACAGCACAGTCAGTGTATTACAGTCATGATAGTTTACACGTACAGCACAATGCTGAAGCATCAGGTTCTAATTCCACATCTCTTTCCCACACCTTTGTGGCAGCAGATGTCTGCACCTGGATCTCAGAGTCAAGCACTGCCATTTCGAGCGCACCTGCTGCTCCTGGTAGCAGTCAGCAACATGATACAAAAGCACGCATCAACAAGGCATTCACACTACACAGACATCTTTTGCCTTCCTGACAACAACGAGCAGAGGTGGAGATCTAGGCTGGGAAATCGACAACATGCAGCATGGGCGCCAGATGAGGGGAGGCGGGGAACACTGGTGTGCAGTCTCCACACTGAATGCCTCTCAGTGTTCTACGGAGGACGGGCAGGAAAGACGAGGACACAGGTCTCAGGACTCCTCTTCCAACAGTGACTTCTGGTCTCCATCAACAGCTCAGCTCCCTAAAGCTGCCAACACGGAACTCTCTGAATCCCTACAGGTCTCTGTCCTATGAGGATGAGCATCTCAGTTCTCTTCCAACCACTGCATGAACAGCCTCTGGAACATGCTCTTGCTTTCCTGTTGCCTCTCCAGTTGGCCCTTTTCCTCTGGTGGCTGTTGCTGCATCCTGCCTGGCTGGAGGCCAGGCCGATTGCTGCCCAGGCTAAGGGTCAAGCCACTGAGACCTTGCACAAGGGTTTCCCAGGAGGAGGGGTTGAGGGTTCCACTCCTCTCCCCAGTGACACGAGAAATATTTGGCATGGGGGCCTGACAGTATTGACACTGGCATCTGAATTGATTCTGAGATCTAGTGCCTGGGAAAGAGACCCTGGTTTCCCTTTCGACTGGGTAAGGTACCATGTGATCACGGTGCCTGCGTCTCAAGTGCCCCAGGAAGGCTTTCTTCCTCTGAGGGAACCCCAACCTTTCCCAGTGCTGCTCCGGCAGAGTCTTCTCTTCCCTGTACTGCTGCTCGAACAGTCCCTCTCGCAGAGGCACAGGGGGGTTGGAGCCAGGAGTGATGCTCAGGTCACTGAGGCCCATCACTAACTGTCCTGTGGAGGAAGGCCAACAGACTGCTGTCCCCTCCTGGGAGCTCTCTGCAGCAGCCATCTGGGAAGATCCCGCACTCAGCCCTGGGTTCCATTTCTGGAGTGGATCCATGGAGGTCTTGTCTGAACCAGAAGCTCTGCCAGGCCCTGCAGTCTAGATGGGAAGGTGAAGCTGGAGGTGTTCAAATAACTAGACTGCAGTAGGAAAGTGTAGAGCCAGAAGATGTCAGACTGCAACCAAAGAAAAACAGAAGAAAGAAAACCCATGACTATTCATTTTACTTCAACTTCTATACCTCCCCTTCTTAGGTGTAAAATGCAGTTGCTCATGTGATCTACTTTTTAGGCTACTTCCAGAGAGCTGATAATACATCATAAAGGTTATAGAAATAGGGCCTATCACTGCAACTGTGAGGGATATACAATGTTGAAATGTCATGAAAATTTTTAAATTATGAGACAGGGATCTATCAATTTTGGGCCCAACCTAGGACTAAAGCATAGATCCTCCTGCAGCAGACTCCTGAGTGCTGAGATTACATGTATATACCACCATTTCCTGACTTTCCTGAGTTTTTCTGAGTCACTCTCAAGACTAATTGTAAGGATGAGCAATGTATGACTAACACATACATTTCTGATGAGTATTTACACACTTTCATAAAGTAGATTTTTCTTAAGTTGGAAGTATTTGTACCACAGTTACACATTCTTTTCATTTTTGTCTTTGAGATACTTGGCTTTACATTTAGTCCAAAAGCTGCTCTCGTATATGAAAATCATCTCAAAATTCTCAACACATATAAATAAGAATTTTCCTATTAAAAGATATGAGACAAAATGTAGAGACAGCAAACAAAAACAAGAAGAATGAAAAATTAAATGAAACCAAACACTGCTTCTTGAAAATGATGAATTTAATTGATAAACTTGTATCAGGAAAAAAGGGAAGAAGGAAATAAGTTACCAATAGGAGTGAAAGAAGAGATTTCATTACAAACTCAGAAAACAAGGAAACAATATAGTCATACTGAAATAGGGTCCATATAAATTATATAGTTTACATGGACCAATTACTGGGAAATCATAAACTACCAAAATGAACAGAAATGAAATTCTGTGCATGGGCCTTAATTTACACAAATTAAATTTGTAGTTAAAAAAATTTTTTTTGTAGTTAAAAATGTTTGCAAATTCTCTAGGCCCTAAAAAAAATAAAAATTCTCTAGGCCCAGAGAATTTTACTGGCGAATTCTAAAAAACATAAAATAAAGCAATTATACCAATTTGAAATAATTTTTTCAAGAAAATGCGGCAGAAAGAACATTCCTATATATATTATAAAGCTAGCACTGCACTGATACCTGGAAACTACACACTAATATTCTGTCTTAGCAAATGCACAAAATTCTTCAACAGAAAATGAGCAATATATGAAAACAATCATAAGCCACGATCAAGTGGATTTTATGCTAGGAATGCAAAGGTTCTTCTTTTACTAATTAAAACTTCATCAGTGAAATCCACAGATTGTGAGTTCAAGTGAAGAAGAAAAGTGACAGAATCATATCAGTGTATGAGAAAAACTATTTGTCAAGATGAAAAATCCACTGAGTTGATCTAAAGAATGAATGAGATGTCAACCAAAATCATGGAAGGAAATATATATATATATATATATATATATATATATATATATATACACACATATATACATGCAGGCTGAATCTACAATTCACATGGAACTTTCAAACTTCTAAAACAAGAATGAATTGGAAAATTCACATCATTCAGTTTTAAAACTTGCCATAAAGAAATCAAGGATGCTACTGGAATCAATAGTCAAAATGGCCACACTACTGGCCAATCAGTACAAAACTGTTGTACTGATTCAATGTAGTCTCAATCAAAATACCAACAGAAAACTTCACAGAACTAGAGAAAACCATCCTAAAATTCATATGGAACCAGAAGAAACTCAGAATAGCAAAAGCAATCTTGGACAACAAGAGAAAAGCAGGAGGTAACACATTACCTAACCTCAAGCTATGCTACATACCATATATAATACAACAGCATGGTACTGGAATAAAAACAGACAGGTGAATCAACTGAGCACAGTAGATGATACAGTAACATCCCCAGACACATTTAGCTATTTGTTTTTTGACAAAGTGACAAAAAACAAACATTGGAGAAAAGATACCTGTTCAGCAAATGAGGCAGGGAACACTAGGTATCCGTTTGCAGAAGATTGAAACTAGATTCATATCTCTTACCATGTAACCAATATCTAAAATCAAAGTAGATCAAAGATCTGAACATTAAAAGATAAACACTAAACCTACTGAAAAAAATAGGTAAAACACTTTAATCCATAGGTATAGGAATAGATTTCATAAGCAGAACCACAATTAGATAACAAATTAACAGCAAAAATCAACAAATCGAATTATATCAAATTAAAAGCTTCTGTACAGGACTGGGATGATAGCTTGGCAGTCTAAGCGCCTCCCTGGCAAGCACAAGGTCCTGGGTTCAATCTCTGGTACCGTATATTGTGCCAGCCCTGAAACCAAGCATGATAATGCATGCCTGTAATCCCAGCACTGGGAAGGCTGAGACAGGAGGACTACTACAAGTCTGAACTGTGTAGCAATACCCTGTACTAAAAGTAAAAATAAACAATTTTTTTTAAAAAGCTTCTGTACAGCAAAGGAATCAATTAGTAGAGTGAAGAGACAATCAACAGAATGGGGAAAAGTTTTGCCAACTATTCCTCAGACAGAAGTCTAATGTAAACAACTAATGTAAAGAATGTAAAGAACTAATGTAAAGTCTAATGTAAAGAACTCAAAAAAATTAGACAACCTAAGGTAAAAGACCCAGTGAAGAAATGGACACGTAAAACAAACACACTTTTCAGAGGAAAAAATGCAAATGGCCAACAAACTTATGAAAAAATGTTCAACATTCTTGACCACTCAAGAAATATAAATTAAAAAACACTAAGATTTCCATCTGACACCAGAAAGAACGACAATCATCAGGAAATAAAAAAAATAACAAATTCTGGCATGGCTATAATGAAAAAGGCATGCTCATATCTTGTTGATGGGAATGTAAACTAATACAACCATTATGGAAATTCCTCAAAGAACTAAAATTAAGGGCCGAGGAGATAGCTCAGCAGCAGCATAAGTGCTTGCCTGGCAAGCCCAAGGTCCTGAGTTTGATCCCTGGTATAAAAAAAAATAAAAATAATAAATTAAAAAATAAAACAAAAACCTAAAACTAGAAATTTTACATAATTCAGCTATCTTTTTTTAGGTTTCTTTCCCAAAGAGCTAAAGACATACTATAGTGACACATACATACCAATGTTTATAGCAGCATGGGTCAAAATAGCTAAATCCTGGAAGCAACCTGAATATTAATCAACAGACAACTAAATAAAGAAAATATGGTATCCAAACATAACTGATCATGACTCAACTATAAAGAAAGACACTCCTGGCTTGCCATGCCAGCCCTGCTCTCAGGGCACGCTGAGATGGCAAATTGAGACTGGGTGTGGTGGCGCTCACCTGTAATCCCAGCTCTTGAGAGGCTGAACATAGGTGGATCACTACAAGTCCGATCTGTGTAGTGAGACCCTGTACTAAAATACAAAAAACAAAAATAGAAGGATACATTTGAGACATTTGTAGGAAAATGGATGTAGCTGCAAAATGTATTATTGAATGGAATAAATCATACACATGGCCGGTAGTTCCAGCACATGCCAATAACCCCAGCATTTGGGAGGCTAGGGCAGGAGGACTGCTAAAAGTTCAAGGCTAGCCTGCACGACAAAGGGAAACCCTGTCTCAAAAATACAAAAACCATAAAACCATACACACAAGCTTGAATACTATATAGTATTTCTCATTTAAGTTAGGCAAAATATAAATAAAGAACACAATAAAGGATAGATAAAAGGAGACAAGGGAATAGATCTCTTGCAAATGGAAGGAGGCCAAGACAGCATGGGTGAGAGGAAAGGGGAAATAAGTAGACTAAAGATACGCCATATACAGGAACCTAATAACCTCGGTGAATGTAAACATTACATGTAATAAACACAAGATGAGATGAGATTAAAAATATCATCAAGAACCAAAATGAGGGGGGCCAGGGAGATGGCTCAGTAGGATAAGCGCTTGACTGGCAAATGCAAGGATCTGAGTTCAATCCCTGGTCCTACAAAAAAAAAAAAAGAACCAAAATGAGGAAAGGGATTTAAAGGAGGAAGGATGGAGATTGGAGAGAACAAGGGGATTTTAAAAAGAAATCTAGCTATTTTCTGTTTATGTACTTATTCCACAAGATGATTGTAAATGGCCATGTACTGGAAACATGTACTAATAAAAAGAGAAAATTAGAAAAAAAAAGTGTGTTGGCAAAGAGACTGATGGTAGAAAAGCATCCATAAATAGTCCAAACAAATATGATTAAATGAGTTTTCCAAAATTTTTTGAAACAGGGTCTCGCTATGTAGTTTAGGCTAGCCTCGAACTCACTATGTAGCCCAGGCTGGCCTCAAACTCACAGTCAACTTCCTGCCTAAGTCTCCTGAGTAGTGGGATTATGGGTATGCATCACCATGCCTGGCTAGTCAAATGAATTTTGACAGGGATATAAATGGGAATTTAAGGGAAGGGAGAATTTTCCAATAAATGTTGTATATTCACATGTGAAAATATGAACCTTCACACCATGATTTATACATGAAATTAACTAAAAATGTATCAGAGAACTGAATGTCAAAACTACAAAGAAAAGTTTCAGAAGATACTATAGGAGAACATGTTTGGGACTAGACAATAAGTATGAGCAAGTTTTCAACACAAATCACAGTGTGTGAAAGAGACTTAAAATCTAGCGGCTGCTTATGTAGCTGAGAGGTAGAACACTTGCTTAGCATGCTTGAAGCTGGGTATCTGATTTCCCAATTCAAAGAGGGGAGAGGAGAAAAGAGGGAGAAAGAGAGGAGGGGAGGAGTGAACAGAGGAGGGAAGGGGGAAAGGAGTGGGGGAAAGGTGGGAAGGGGAAAGGAGAGAACAGGGAGGGGGAAGGGAAAGAAGAGGAGGTGGGGAGAAGGGAGAGGGAGGGGAGAAGAGGGGGGGAAGGGGGAGGGGAGAGCAAAACAGAGAAAAAAATATTAGCTCAGAAATAGATAATAAGGGCCAGTGAGATAGCTCAGCAGACTAAGTGCCTTCTTATGCAAGCTCAAGAACCGGGGTTCAATCCCCAGCACCACATGCCATGCTGACCCCATCCCCAGGTGCGGTGAGCCAGCCACACCAGGTATGGTGGCACACAACTATAATCCCAGTGCTGGGGAGGCTGAAAACAAGAAAATCACTAGGAGTCCGAGCTGCATAGTGAGATCCTGTACCAAATACATAAATTAAAAAAAAGAAATACACAATAAATAGTTAAGTTATAAAGACCAAACCCAGAATATAGTATACTAAAAAAGGTAATAGTAAGAAAACAAACAATGTAAATAGAAAATGTGGAAAAGACTGAGTATGAGCCCTGAAAACAAGGCTCAACATTATTAACCATAAGACATAGGAAAATTAAAACTGTGATGACAAACCTTGTCATATATAGAATGGGTAAAACAAAACTTATTAACAATACAAAGCACTGGAGAACCTACCAAAGACCTGGAACTCTCATGTCTGCTGGTGAGAAAAAAAAGGAGTGTTGGCTTCTTATAAAACATATACTTTAAGGACCAGAATCTCACTCTTCAGTATCTACTCTAGACAAACAAAAACTTGAGCTCATACGTACAAAGCCAGTGTATGGATGTTTGCAGCTGCTCTATTCAGTTACTCAGAATGGTACACAATATTAATGCCCTTCAATAAATGAGTGGAAAAGAGATTGTGCTACACATATAAGAGAAAATGACTTAGCATCAAAAAATAATACAGTATTGGGGCTGGTGAGATGGCTCAGTGGTCTAAAGCACCTACTTAGAACAAGCTTAGCAAAGCACAGGGACCACGGTTCAATCCCCCAGCCCCACATGCCAGCCAGCCCCGCCCCCTGGTGGGCTAAGCTGGCCACACACACACACACACACACACACACACACACACACAAAATAATAATACAGTATTGATCTGGGATCCATCCAGGTGTTACATTATGCTAATTAAAGGAAACACATTCAGAAGTCTACAAGCTATCTCATTTCATTTATATGACAATTCACAAAACACAAAACAATAAAACAAAAGGAAGAAGATCACTATTTAACAGGTATTTGTGGTGAGGAGATGTAGGTGCAAAGGAGTAGCAGCAGAAAATGTTTTGTCATGATGGACAAGTTCCTTATCCAGATTTTGGTGGTGGCACTAAGAATCTACACGTTTTAAAACTCATAGAAATAGAAGAATGTATGCAATGTGTTAATTATTGAAACTGTTCTACCAATTTGATTTGAAACTGTCCCATTGCTATTTGTTTATCAATAAAATTATGGGAAAAAATAAAACTCATAGAACTGAAAAATAAACGAACAAAAAACCCTCATAGAACTACACTCTAAAAGAAGAAAGTTCAGACATACCTTTGGCAGGTGGAGCAACTAGAACCCACAGGACCCAGGACAGGCTGGCCTGGCTGTATGGGATAATAGGTAAAACAAGCAACATGAAAGCATCTGAAGCAGCAGTGAGGAGCCAGCAGCTGGGCTCTGGAGAATTCCACCAACAGGAAATCAGTTCCATCCCCCACATCCGGAGGCCAAGATCAGCTGGATGCCAAGCACAATTCCCATGACAAACTTGGCTGGAGTACACAGCACATTTCGAGGATCTCAGATGGACACTCTTACATAATTGTGAACACCAGAGGTATTTTACTACATTGTTCTCCCTTGTTTGTTTGATTGGCTATGCCTTTCCTGTCTGGTGAGAAGTTGCCCTGTTTTGTATTTTTTTTTAAATTTTTTTTCCCGTTTTGTATTTTGTGGTTATTTTTGTTTTGGATTTTTCCCCCTTTTCTCCCTTCTCTTTTTCGGGTCTACTTTTTTTCTTTTCTGTTCTTCTCTTTCTTCCTTCTTTATTTCATTGTTTAGGATTCTTACTTATCTTTTATGATTCCTTCTATTGATCCTTTCTTTCCCCAACTACTTTTTGAATTTAAATTTTCAAGTGAGTAAACACTGTCTCTTCCCTTGCTGATAATTCCTTCATATTTTATTTCAGGGCCGGGGAGATGGCTCAGAAGAATAAGTGCTTGCCTGGCAAGCGCAAGGGCCTGAGTTCAATCTCCAGTTCTGCCACAAAAAAAGAGTATCATATTTTATTTCATTCTTTCCCTCCTGTGTCCTCCAGTTTTCAAAAACTCAGGTGGTCATACTTTGAGCTCCAGGCTTGACTCTACGGTATCTGACCCCACTCATTACTTTATACCATCTCCCACCCATCTTAAAATCTGCATGCCTTCCACAAAAGGGTAAAATAACTGCACTAAGGGGAAAATCACTGAATCCAAGTTTGTGGTATATGTTTGATTTTATTATATAACTTTAGAGTTTGCTCCTGTGTGTGGAGGTACTAGGTTAATGGTTACCATAGTTTGTCAGTAGTTAAGCTGAACTTGAAACTATTTGCTGTAACTGAACTATTTTAGTCAGGATGTCATACATGTTATAATCAGTTTTTCTCCCCTGTATGATAACACTATGATTGCATGGGGTCATAATCAGCACTACAACCCCGTACCAAAGGATTGGGTCCTGAGACAAATATTAACATTGCATTCTTTACAAATTAGGAAGGTAGGTTCTTGGGATAGCTATAAAGAATCACCTACAGGTAGAGGACATCCCTGAAGAACAGATATCTCCTAGGGAAGCCTCAATACTAGTGATAAAGCTATCATAAGAAATTGGTAAGAATCAACATAGAAACAAAGTAAAATAAAAAGGAGAAAATAGAAAACAAGAAGATGCAGAAGCAAAATGCAACCCCAATCCCTCAGTCTACCTAGGACAAGCCTAGAACACAATAAGGTAGACAAAATTGGAAATCAAACACTGGAGCATTCTAAAATGATAGCAACAGAAGTGAAAAAGAAAATGGAAAAGGTTATAGAGAAAATAATCTCTCAGGTACAAGAAGAAATGCTTAAAACCAAAGACATTAGAGAAGACACAGCAAAAGAATAGATAAGCTTAGAATGGTGGACACAAAAAGTGCCCAACACAAGAAATGAATGGAATTCACGAAAGAGAGCCAAATAAAAATCCAAGACATTAAAAAAAATCCCTGAGCCCAGGGAGATAGCTCAGCAGCATAAATGCCTGCCTGGCAAGGTCCCGAGTTTAATCCCTGATACTGCAAAAACAAAACAGAACAAAAACTCCACTGAAAATATACACAACAGACTAAATGAAGAAGAGGAGAGCATTTCTGATCTTCGCCCTGGGGGCAGGGCTGGCAAGGCATGTGGGGATAGAACCACGGTCCCTGCTCTTTGCCTAAGCTTGCCTAAGCAGGCACTTTAGACCACTGAGCTATCTCGCCAGTTAAGAATTTCAGATCTAGAAGACAGCTAGTGATCAAGAAAAGAAAGATGTCTTAAAAATACCAAGACACCATGAAAAATCTATCTAACCACTACATGATGATGTAAAGATGAATAGCACAGGATTGATTGTGGTTAGTAAGAAAGCTAGAGACAGCACAAATGCCATAAAAAAAACTCTTCACAGAAATAATGGCAGAAAATGTTCCAAATGTGGATAAAGAGTTTGACAGGCGGCAGCGCGGTGTACCCTGGGATAGGGAGCGATCTCCGAGCGAGGCAACAAGATGGACGCGGGATTCTTCCACGGAACAAGTGCAGAACAGGATAATCAGTTCAGCAACAAACAGAAGAAACTACTGAAGCAGCTGAAATTTGCAGAATGCCTAGAAAAAAAGGTGGACATGAGCAAAGTAAATTTGGAGGTTATAAAGCCTTGGATAACAAAACGAGTAACAGAAATCCTTGGATTTGAAGATGATGTTGTGATTGAGTTTATATTCAACCAGCTGGAAGTGAAGAATCCAGATTCCAAAATGATGCAAATCAACCTGACTGGGTTTTTGAATGGGAAAAATGCTAGAGAATTTATGGGAGAACTTTGGCCCCTGCTGTTAAGTGCACAAGAAAACATCGCTGGAATCCCTTCTGCTTTCCTAGAACTAAAGAAAGAAGAAATAAAGCAGAGACAGATTGAACAAGAAAAATTGGCATCAATGAAAAAACAAGATGAAGACAAAGATAAGAGAGATAAGAAAAAGAAAGCATCAGAGAAAAAAGGAGAGGTCTCGAAGCCCAAGAAGACGCAAATCCAGATCTCCTTCCCCTAGAAGACGATCTTCCCCTGTCAGGAGAGAGAGAAAGCGCAGTCATTCTCGATCTCCCTGACATAGAACCAAGAGCCGGAGTCCTTCTCCTGCTCCAGAAAAGAAGGAAAAAACTCCAGAGCTACCTGAACCTTCAGTGAAAGTAAAAGAACCTTCAGTACAAGAGGCCACATCTACTAGTGACATCCTGAAAGTTCCCAAGCCTGAGCCCATGCCAGAACCTAAAGAATCTACTCCAGAAAAAATTCCAAAAAAGAAAAAGACAAGACACGGCCAAGATCTCGGTCACGTTCCAAGTCAAGGTCACGGACCCGTTCTCGGTCTCCTTCTTATACTCGACCAAGAAGGCGCCATAGGTCCCGATCAAGATCACACTCACCCAGAAGGTGGCCAAGCCCAAGAAGGAGACCATCTCCTCGAAGAAGAAGCCCACCACGACGAATGCCGCCACCTCCAAGGCACAGAAGGAGTAGATCTCCCGTAAGACGAAGGAGGCGGTCATCAGCATCGCTGTCTGGGAGCAGTTCATCATCCTCCTAATCTCGTTCCCAGTCACCACCAAAGAAACCTCCCAAGAGGACGTCCAGCCCCCCTCGAAAAACTCGTAGGTTATCTCCTTCAGCAAGTCCTCCAAGGCGAAGGCACAGGCCATCCCCACCAGCTACTCCACCACCAAAAACACATCATTCCCCAACGCCCCAGCAGTCAAACCGTACAAGAAAAAGTCATGTTTCTGTGTCTCCGGGGAGACCTTCAGGTAAAGTAACAAAACATAAAGGTACTGAGAAAAGAGAATCACCATCACCAGCACCAAAGCCTAGAAAAGTAGAGTTATCTGAATCTGAAGAAGATAAAGGTGGCAAGATGGCTGCAGCTGATTCTGTGCAGCAGCGACGCCAGTACAGACGACAGAACCAGCAGTCTTCATCTGACTCTGGCTCATCCTCTTCCTCTGAAGATGAGCGACCCAAGCGATCCCATGTGAAAAATGGTGAGGTGGGCCGGCGGCGGAGACATTCCCCTTCCCGAAGTGCGTCTCCATCACCACGAAAGCGCCAGAAAGAGACCTCCCCTCGGATGCAGATGGAAAAACGATGGCAATCGCCAGTGACTAAAAGTGGTAGATGAAGGAGAAGCCCCTCCCCTCCACCTGCCAGAAGACGCCGCTCACCCTCACCAGCTCCTCCCCCTCGGCGGCGCTCACCTTCCCCGAGAAGATATTCTCCTCCGATACAGAGGAGATACTCTCCTTCCCCACCTCCAAAGAGAAGGACGGCTTCGCCCCCACCCCCTCCCAAGAGAAGGGCATCGCCATCCCCACCACCAAAGCGCCGGGTCTCCCCCTCTCCGCCTCCCAAACAGAGAAGCTCCCCAGCCGCCAAGAGACGCTCACCTTCTGTCTCATCAAAGCCTAGGAAAGGGTCTTCCCCAAGCCGTGCTCCCAGGGAGACCCGGTCACCACAACCAA
>NW_004524911.1:397661-402853 GCF_000260255.1 Octodon degus
ATCCCAGGAAGGAAGGATAGATCCTTCAGTTATATGAAATCTTTGTTTTTTGAAATGTCATGGCTCCATTCATACTTTTTTCTTATACTTTCAATTGGGATATATAATGTTCAGAGCTCTTGTATTTGGAAGCTGGAAGAAGGGCCCGAACTTTGACATAGTGTCTTGGTTTCACTGTTTTGTTTTTTTGTTTTTGTTTTTTAAACTAAAGCTATATGAAGCTTGTGGATTAAACAATAAATTTCTAAATTTAAAAAAAGAGTTTGACATATAAATAAATGAAAAATATAGAAATCCAAAGAGCAATAATCAAAATAAAACTATACTAAGACATATAGTTAGTAATCAAATTCCAAAAAAAATCAAGATTCCAGAAATTCTGCACAAAAACATAATATTCAAAGCTCTTAGACTATGTATCACAACAAATACTGTGAAATTCATATTACTTTGTTAAGTGAAATTCTGAATCACTTGTAATTTTTTGTTTTAATTCTAATCTGTACTCTTTAAAATATAAAAAAAAATAAAGTAATTGCTCAGGGTACAAGAAAAAAAAGCTGTTAGAGAAAAGAAGCAGACCACCTAGAAAAGAAAGCCCACCAGAATCATGACAGACTTCTCAACATAAACCCTCAAGTCAAGAAATGTGTGGAGTGAAGTTCAAGTCCTGAAAGAAAACATCTTCCAACCAAGATTGATGTACGCTGTAAAACTCTTTCAAAACTCAATGGAGAAATAGGATTCTTCCATGATAAAGAACAACTGAAGAAATTTATGACCACCAAATCAACATTACAAAGGGTACTAAAAGGTCCAAACAGAGAAAAAAATGATCACAATTCCAAGAACAATAACAGAAAGAAACCACCAGGCAGGGCAAACAATTAAACAGAGAGGAAAGCAGGTAACCAAGAGCAGGGAAATATAATAGACAAGCCAATACATATCGGTTATAACTATCAATTTAAATGGCTTCAATTCACCAATCAAAATAAACAGAAGGACAGAATGGATCAAAATATAAGATCCAAAAATATGCTGTATACAAGAAACACATTTAACTAAAAAAGAAATTCATAGACTGAAAGTCAAAGGATAGAAAACAATACTCCATGCAACAGGAACCCAGAAAAAGCATCAGTAGGAATTCTGTTTGCAGACAATGTAAACTTCAACAAAGAATGATCAAAAGAGATAAAGAAAGTCACAACATACTAGTTAGAGGAAACCCACAAGAGGAAGGGATAACGATTATAAATATGTGTGCACCAAGCATGAGAACACCCAACTATATAAGACAATTATTTATAGACATAAAAAATAAAGTAAGAAGGGGCCGGGGAGATGGCTCAGTGGACTAAGTGCTTCCCTGGCAAGCCCAAGGGCCTGAGTTCAATCCCCGGTTCCGCAAAATAAAAAATAAAAAATAAAGTAAGAAATAACACAATTGTAACTGGAAATCTTCATACCCCATTGTCACAAAGAGATCAACTAGACAAAAAAATCAGCAAGAGATATAAGAATTAAACCAAACTTATGAACAAATGGAAATATTTTCAGTATTCCATCCAACATCATCAAAATACACATTTATCTCAGCTGTGTAAGGAACATTCTCCATAGAACATGCTTAAGTAAATGCAAAGGAAGTGAAATTATCCCATGTACATTATCTGACCATAGTACAATGAAATTGGAAATTAATGACAAAAGAAACCACAAAAATTCCACAAACACATGGAAATTAAATAACACCCTCCTAAACAACCAATGCATCACAGATGAAATCAAACACTATTTACAACAAGAAAGCAGATACAACATACCAGAATTTACGGGACACAATAAAAGCAGTCCTCATAGGGAAATTTACAGAGGAGAATTCTTATATTAAGAAAACACAATAAGCATAAAAGAAGAGCAAGATGAGCCAAAGGCCCATATGAGAGAAAATTATACAGATCAGAGCCGAATGAACACAACTGAGACCAACAATACAAAGAATTAATGAATCAGAGTTGGTTCTTTGGAAGAATAAATAAAACTGATAAACCCTTAGCCTACCCTATAAAAAATGGGAGGGGGAGACTCAAATTCATGCACTGAAGAATAAAAAAGGTAAGATTACTACAGATCGCACAGAAATTCAGAAGATCATCAATACTTAATGTTGGGAGCCCTAAAGCTTGAAATTGATCTTATGTGGGACAGCAGGATGAGGCCTCATTGCCTAAAGCAATCAAGCTATCTCAGTCTTGAGAAAAACACCCTGCCTGGACATTGAGGGATATTAGTTGCTAAGCAATCTTTTATCTTGTAACTTTGCAAAAGTATAAATAAATACCCCTACTGTTATTCAAGGGTCCTTTGCCAATCAGGCATGGTCACCACCTGACATCAGCTATTATCTCTTGTCTTTATTTTCTAAATCCTCTCACCGTTTTCTCCCAAGGACCAGAGAGATCAACGGATCCCTACAACCTACTTCAAAAAACTTTACTCTCATAGAGCAAAATGGTCAAGCAATGGCTGTGACTCATCCAGACGGCTGACATTGACAAAAGACCCACGAGGTCAGCTGTACATGGCTCCAGGGTAAATCCTGAGGGGATCTGACTGGCCTTGTCAGATACAAAAGTTACATTTTAAATTATATACGTCTTGTTTTAACCTGGTCTTAACCATCCAGCAGAAAACTGTAACCACGAGGTATAAAAAGTAAAGCTATATTAATATGCTGAGCTGTAAAAGGCTCACATCAACAACTTCAGACAACTGCCAGTTGTGCTGATAACCAAATACTAACATGGACTATTGAGCCATATTGGGTTATTTTGCTGAATTCAAGTATCTACAATCTTTGGTCTGGCATCAAGTATGAAAAAGTCCTTTAAAGACGTCTCCAAATACAGCTTCTCTAACAACAATGGAGCACCCACCTCTGACAAAACAAAACAAAAAATGGGGATATAAAGACTTTTTTGGTCTGTGTAGGTGTGGGTGCGTATGTGCATGTGCGAAAAAAATATATATATATAAGATAGATTTTTTTCTTTTTTTTCCATAATTTTATTGAGAAACAAATAGCAATGAGACAGTTTTAAACCACATTGGTAGGACAGTTTCAATAATTAACACATTGCATACATTCTTCCTAGTGGTTGTTTGCTGTACAAGATGCGGACATGATATCCTATTTACAAACACTATTAGAACAAGTCCCTCTATTTATTAAGAGAATGTAACTATATATCTATCCTAACCAAGATAGGATAGATATAAAGCTACTTTCTTTTAGTTCACTGAGAGGAAAGGTTTGTACTAATATTGTTTAGACAATATATCATGTCTCCATCTTGTCCTCTGAATAACTACTAGGAAGACAACAATATGCAACGTCTTATTTATTGTAACTGTCATACTAACCTGACTTGAAACTGTTTCACTGTTAATCTTTTTTCTCATTAAAATGAAAAAAAAAACAAATAATATAGCAACCATTGTTAATTAGGGATCTCTGTTTCGAAAATCTGTAACATATGTATTGTTGTATGTTACAATGTTTCTGTCATTTTTTCCTATGTTTTTGCTTCTGTTTTCACTCTTCAAATTAAAATAAAATAAAAAGATAAAAAACAAAAATCTTTACTCTCATAGGATGGAAAACACAGAAGAAATGGACAGACTCCTAGATACATATTAATTACCAAAACTGAATCAAGAAGATACAAAAATTCTGAATAATCCAGTTAAAGAGACTAAAAATGTAATTAAAAACTTACCAACAAAGAAAATTCACTGCTGAATTCTATAAGAAATTTAGGGGAAAAAAGAAATTTAGAAAAGATTTAATGCCAATACTCCTTAAACTCTTTAATGAAATTGAAAGGGAAGCAATTCTCCCAAACTGTTTGGACAGAGCCAACCAAAAAAGAAAACTCTAGGCCAATCTCCCTAAGGAACATAGATGCACAAATCCTGAATAAGACACTAGGAAACAGAATGCAGCAAACCATCAAGATTATATATTGGGCTGGTGAGATGGCTTCGTGGTCTAAAGCACCTACTTAGAACAAACTAAGCCAAGCAAAGCACAGGGATAGCGGTTCAATCCCCCAGCACCACATACCAGCCAGTCCCGCCCCCTGTTGGGCTGAGCTGGCCACGCACACACAAAATAAATAAATAAATAAATAATAATAAATAAATAAAATTTTTTAAAAAGATTATATATCATGACCAAATGGGATTCATCCCAGGGATGCAGGAATGGTTTAACACACACAAATCAATAAATGTAATACACCATATCAACAGAGCCAAAGACAAAAATCACATGATCATCTCAATAGACACAGAAAAAGGTTTTGACAATGTTTGACACTAATTCATGAAAAAAATTCTATAGAAAATGGTAATAGATGGTCTTTACCTCAACTCGATAAAAACCATCTATGACAAATTAATAGCCAATATCATACTAAATGGTCAAAAACTGAAAGCTTTCACTCTGAAGTCAGGAACAAGACAGGGATGTTCACTATCACCACTCTGATTCAATATAATTCTGAAAACACTAGCCAGATCACTTACAGAAGAGAAATAAAAAGAATAAGGATAGGAAAACAAGAAGTTAAATTATCATTATTTGCTGTTGTAGTCAGGGTTTGCCAAAGGCAACAATTTAATATGGGACACATAATTTATAGAAGTATTTTTTAATGTATTTAGTACCAGGTCTCCAGGGTCTCCCTACAGATTGGTCTCATAGCAATCCTCCTGTTTTCAGCTTCCCAAGTGCTGCGATTATAGGCTAATCCCACTGGGTGCACCACTACACCCAGTCTCAATCGCTGTCTCAGTGTGTCCCAGGGGCAGGGCCAGCACCGAACACCGGGGATTGAACCCTCGCCACTGTGCTGTGCCTAAACAGGAGCTTTAGTCCGCTGAGCTATGTGGCCAGCCCTTATAGGAGTAGAACAATCATCAAAAGAGTCAAATACAGGGGCTGGTGAGATGGCTCAGTGGTCTAAAGCACCTACTTAGAACAAGCTTAGCAAAGCACAAGGGACCGCGGTTCAATTCCCCAGCCCCACATGCCAGCCAGCCGCGCCCCCTGGTGGGCTGAGCTGGCCACACACACACACACACACACACACAAATAAATAAATAAACAAATAAATAAATAA
>NW_004524911.1:402953-406967 GCF_000260255.1 Octodon degus
GCTTGGCAAGTGCAGGGTCCTGAGTTCAATCCCTGGTACTGCAATAAATAAATAAATAAATAAATAAATAAATAAATAAATAATAAATCAATCCAAGATGTTTCCCCAAATTGGTTTAAAGATTAACTGCAGGGGCTGGTGAGATGGCTCAGTGGTCTAAAGCACCTACTTAGAACAAGCTTAGCAAAGCACAAGGGACCGCGGTTCAATTCCCCAGCCCCACACACACACACACACACACACAAATACACAAATAAATAAATAAATAAAGAAAAAAGAAAAAGATAAACAAAATGATTTTAAGAAATTAGAAGAATTTAAAAAAAAAAAAAAAGAGTCAAATACAAGAGAGTGCAGGTAATCTGTCCACACACTGAAGACCAAAAGAATCCAGCTAAAGGTCTGAATCCCTTGGCAATGTCCTGCATGAGCCTAGCTAACTACCTAGAACCCATTACAATGCTCTCTATGAGTCCAACTGGAGGCCTAGAGCCCCCGACAATGTCTCATGAAAATATGTTTCACAAAAATGTGCTTGGAAAACCAAAGGTACAGTGGTGGAAGCTAGAAGGTCTGTGCTAGCAGGAAGAAAGATTCAGGCAGGTAGGCTGAAGAGCTGCAATGGAGCCAGAAAGCAACACTCAAATTAACGACCAGCTTTTTCGCAACAGGTTTGCTGCAAGAGCACAGGCGTAGTGAAAGGCACCACTAAATCCAAGACAACATGGGAAAGGAAGAGACTCACATTAATATCGTCATTATTGGACACATGGACTGCGGCAAGTCCACCACCACTGGCCATGTGATGTACAAATGCGGTGGCATTGACAAAAGAACCACTGAAAAATTTGAGAAGGAGGCTGCTGAGATGGGGAAGGGTTCCTTCAAGTATGCCCGGGTCTTGGACAAGCTGAAAGCCGAGCGTGAGCGTGGTATCACCATTGACATCTCCCTGTGGAAATTTGAGACTAGCAAGTATTATGTGACCATCATTGATGTCCCTGGACACAGACTTCATCAAAAACACGACTATAGGCACATCTCAGGCTGACTGCGCTGTTCTGATTGTTGCTGCTGGTGTTGGTGAATTCAAAGCTGGTATCTCCAAGAACGGGCAGACCCATGAGCATGCCCTTCTGGCTTACGCACTAAGTGTGAAACAACTAATTGTTGGAGTTAACAAAATGGATTCCATGGAGCTACCCTACAGCCAATTTCCAATGAGGAAACTGTTAAGGAAGTTAGCACCTACATTAAGAAAATCGGCTACAACCCTGACACTGTAGCTTTTGTGCCAATTTCTGGTTGGGATGGTGACAACATGCTGGAGCCAAGTGCTAACATGCCTTGGTTCAAAGGATGGAAGGTCACTCCTAAGGATGGCAATGCCAGCGGAACAACACTGCTTAAAGCTTTGGATTGCATCCTCCCACCCACTCGCCCTACTGACAAGCCTTTGCAGCTGCCCCTCCAGAATGTCTACAAAATTGGTGGTATTAGCACTGTCCCTGTGAGCCGTGTGGAGACTGGTGTTCTCAAACCTGGCATGGTAGTCACCTTTGCTCCAGTCAATGTCACAACAGAAGTCAAGTCTGTTGAAATGCACCATGAAGCTTTGAGTGAAGCTCTTCCTGGGGACAATGTGGGCTTCAACGTCAAGAACGTGTCTGTCATGAATGTCCATTTGTATCTGTGTATTCAAAGCGGTTAGGACAGATATATAGTTACATTCTGTTAATGAATAAAATGATTTGTTCTAATGGTGTTTGTAAATAGGATCTCAAGTCCGCATCTTCTACAGCAATTAACCACTAAGAAGAATGTATGCAGTGTGTTAGTTATTGAAACTGTCCTAGCGATTTGAT
Source organism: Octodon degus (assembly GCF_000260255.1). Lineage (NCBI taxonomy): Eukaryota > Metazoa > Chordata > Mammalia > Rodentia > Octodontidae > Octodon > Octodon degus. The sequence continues at coordinate 404,819 of NW_004524911.1, forward strand.
TTGAAACTGTCTCATTGCTATTTATCAATAAAATTATATATAAAAAAAAGAACATGTCTGTCAAAGATGTTGGGCATGGCAATGTGGCCAGTGACAGCAAAAATGACCCACCAATGGAAGCAGCTGGTTTCACTGCTCAGGTGATTATCCTGAACCATCCCAGCCAGATCAGTGCTGGCTATGCCCCTGTCCTGGATTGTCACACAGCTCACAATGCTTGCAAGTTTGCTGAGCTGAAAGAAAAGATTGATCATTGGTCTGGTAAGAAGCTGGAAAATAGGCCCAAGTTTTTGAAATCTGGTGATGCTGCCCTTGTTGACATGGTTCCAGGCAAGCCCATGTGTGTTAAGAGCTTCTCTGACTACCCACCTCTGGGTCATTTTACTGTTTGTGATGTGAGACAGTGCTGTGGGTGTCATCAAAGCTGTGGACAAGAAGGCTGCTGGAGCTGGCAAGGTCACCAAGTCTGCCCAGAAAGCTCAGAAGGCTAAATGAATATTATCCTTGACACCTGCCATCCCAGTCTTAATCAGTGGGGGAAGACTGGTCTCAGAACTCTTTCTCCCAATTAGCCATTTAAGTTTAATAGTGAAAGAATGGTTAATGATAACAATGCATCATAAAACCTTCACAAGGAAAGGAGAATGTTTTGTGGACCTTTTTGTGTGTGTGTGTGTGTGGCAGTTATTAGTTTTTAAAATCAATAATTTTTAATAGAAACAACTTGACCAAAAATCTGTCACAGAATTTTTTTTCATAATTTTATTGAGAAACAAATAGCAATGAGACAGTTTCAAATCAAATTGGTAGGACAGTTTCACTAATTAACACATTGCATACATTCTTCCTAGTGGTTAATTGCTGTACAAGATGCGGACATGATATCCTATTTACAAACATCATTAGAGCAAATCACTCTATTCATTAAGAGAATGTAACCATATATCTGTCCTAACCACTTTGAATACACAGATACAAAATGGACATTCATCTGTATCCCTTTTTTTGTTAAGTTTCGTTATTTGAATATCATAGGTGTGTAAACTCAGCAAAATATTCTACGAGTCCAGTAGCCTATAATAGTATTGGATCTTCCGCTTGACTGGCAATGTCAGAAATTGTTGACCTGAGTCCCCTATCGCTCAACATAATAGCATGGCTTCACTTCTTATATTTTGTTTTTACACTTTTCTGCCGGATGGTTGAGACCTATTAAAACAAGGTTTAATGAGAAAAAAAAATTAACGACCAGAGCTCCCCCCAAAAGTACCACAACCACCCTCAGCAACAACAAGGTCCTAAGTGCCTCTGATTATGAGAACAGCCAAGTTCACATCAGGAAAGCCAGTGCATCAAGTTTCTCACGGAGAATGAACAGTTATACTATCTGCCCCTTGGAGCAAGGAAGTGATGCTCAAAGTTAAGACCAGAGTTCTCTCAAAGTGAACCACAGCTAGGAGAAAAGCTAGGAAACATGACAGGGGCAAAGTCATACATTTATATGTACAAGATGAGTAAGGCAATGATCCCGAGAATCTTCAGCATGTTTTGTTTTTTTTTTTGCCAGCTCAGCCCACCAGGGGGGCAGGGCTGGCTGGCATGTGGTGCTGGGGGGATTGAACCGCGGTCCCTGTGGTTTGCTAAGCTTGTTCTAAGTAGGTGCTTTAGACCACTGAGCCATCTCACCAGCCCCTCTTCAGCATGTTTTTGAAACTAGTAGTTAATTGGTAGGATTCTCACCCTGACTAACTATATATGCTGATACCTGTGAACTAAACAACTACACTGAAGATAGCAATGTGTAATGGTAGGGTCATGCTTGGAATGCCTGTCATTCTGGCCTTCTAAATACGTACTGCTTGTGATGACATACCAATTACTGTCATACTGTCTCTCAAGTAAATGTTTGTTTAAAAAAAAAGGGTAATAAATGAAAACAAGAGACAAAAAAAGGTCACAGGACTGTCCTGACACAAAGCTGTATATGGTTAGATTTCTAAATTTCTGTGTAAAAATATGTATTTATTCCTATTTTTAAAAATATTTATTTTTTAAATTTTTTTCCATAATTTTATTGAGAAAAAAATAGCAATGAGACAGTTTCAAACCAAATTGGTAGGACAGTTTCAATAATTAACACATTGCATAC
>NW_004524911.1:407453-408882 GCF_000260255.1 Octodon degus
GTATGGTAATAACAATAAGCTTGTCTTCTGGATGGTAAACAATGTAAGTTTGCAGACCAAAATTAGAGAAAAAGGAGGGCTGCAAGGAAAGCCAACATTTTGGCCCTAGCCCTCCAAGGTCAATTAAGACCCCGGGCATATGAGAACCTGTACTGTAACATCATGTAACTCAGTTGTGTCCCAAATTTTCTGACCAAGGAGATTATGGGGCCAAAGAGGAAAGAGATTGATGATGTAGAGTGTGCCCACGGAGAGAAAACATTTTCTCAGGCTTTGACAGAGAGCAAATTGGCCAAGCAATGGCCGTGACTCATCCACATGGCTGACACTGACAAAGGATCTATAGTTTGAGGTACAGGGTCTCAGGATAAATCCTGAGGGGATCTGACTGATCTCATCATATCCAAAAGCTACAATTCTTGTTACATAGGTCTTCCTTTATCTTGGTCTTAACCATTCAGCAGAAAAGATAAAAATGAAGTATAATAAGTAAAGCCATGTTGTTATGTTGAGCCATAGGGGACTCAGATCAACAACTTCTGACATCGCCAGTCAAGCAGAAGACCCAATAGTATTATGAAATACTGGACTATTTTGCTGAGTTCACACACCTTTAATATTTAAATGACAGAACTAAACAATAAAAGGGGATACAGACGAATGACCATTTTGTATCTGTGTATTCAAAATGGTTAGGACAGATATAAGCTACATTCTCTTAATTCAATGAATAGAGGGATTTGGTCTAATAGTGCTTGTAAATAGGATATCATGTCTGCATCTTGTATAACAAATAACCACTAGGAAGACAGTATGCAATGTGTTAATTATTGGAACTGTCCTACCAATGATTTGAAACTATCTCATTGCTATTTATTTCTCAATAAAATTATGGAAAAAAAAAGGAAAGAAAACTCAATGAGTGCCAGGGACATAGCTCAGTAAAATAAGCACTTGCCTGGCAAGCGCAAGGGCCTGAGTTCAATCTCCAGTTCCACCAAAAAAAAAAAAAAAAAAAAAAAAGAAAAAGAAAACTTAATGGTATGTAGTAAATAAGAAATGCATTTACTGCAAAAAGAAATTAAAAGATTAAAAATCAAAGTAAGGAAAACAATATTGCTTTCAAGAAGAACTAGAAAAAAACTGATGTAACTATCCTAATATCAGAAAAGTACATTTCAAGCCAAAACTGGTCAGAAGAGGCAAAGGTCACTAAATATGGTTAATGATAACATTTATGAATGTACACATAATGAACACCAGAAAATCTATCTGCATAGAAGAAACATTACTTAACATAAAAGATCAGATGAAACGCAATACCCCACTGTCAGAAATAGATGAACTTGGGGCCGGGGAGATGCCTCAGTGGAATAAGCGCTTCCCTGGCAGCGCAAGGGTCTGAGTTCAATCCCCGGTTCTGCAAAAA
>NW_004524911.1:418067-430762 GCF_000260255.1 Octodon degus
CTAAGGAACAGGATTCCTTTAATGATAACAAGTAACACTACGATGCTTTTCCAGAAATGGCAAATTCCCATGGGTAAGTGACTGAGACCTGTGCAGGGTAAAGGATGCTGAAAAGTATTCACCTACCTTCTACAATGCCAGGGAAAAAGGAGTCTGAGTCCCAGCCATACAGTAGTGGATGAGGCAGTATTGTCTGGTCTTTCTCACACAGGTGTTCTGTAATTTTGGTGCTTCCACGTGTAAGCGCTATCCTGCAGGGTTGAGAATGGAGGGTATGGCATTAGTACCTCATAGAAAAGAACAGTAAAGTCAGTAATACCTAGCAGGGCCTGCTTCTGCCTGTAAAAGAAAATCAAGACACCAACATGGTGTTTGCATTAGTGACCTCCTGGCAGGGGGCCTGAAAGAGACAACAGCAGGGGTGGTTCAAGGAAGGTCTCTTAGGGACTGGTAAAGATGAAGATGGGCCAAAGCAGCAGAAGAACATCTAGGAGAAATCTTTTCTTGCTAGTGAAGAGCTCACCTGGTCCCCAAGGATCAGTGGGCTCACATGGCAGATACTGCTGACAGACAATTGCTGAGTAACATTTGCCCCTTCATTACACAACAACATAACCTGCGTGGTGAGGGTGCATCCGTGCAAGCAGCCTTTACTGAGAGCACACTGCGTTCAGTGGTCCTGTTGGTGAGATAGCCAATATAGCCCCATCCTGCGGACAGAGCTCAGTCTGAGGAAGTAAAATTTTGTCCAAGAAACAGAAGAGAGGCAACAACCAGGGACTCCACTAGTAGTAGACAGCTGGGGTAAAGTTGGGACAGAAGACACAATGCTTCCTACACACTGAATGAACAGAAATCTGAGCACAGGATCTGCTGTATCCACTCATTCACAGCACATTATTTCTAGCTGGGAAACAGCTGGCGTAAGGATACCTGCCCACTAGGAAGTGGGAAACTATAGCACTGAGGCACATGGTTCCGAACTCTGGGCAGTGTGGGGGGAACAACACAATCACTGGATGAATACACAATCAAGCCGAGACACCTTCTGCATCCAGTCATGGACAACACATACTCCTGCAGGGTAACAGTCCTCAGAGGGCGGCCAGTCAGTGAGGCAAGGCGATGAACAAAGCAAAGCTCAAAACACGAGTCACAGAGGGATCGGAACACAGAGGAGGTCCTGGAGCCCAGGGCGTGTGGAAAGGCTTCTTCCTTGGGTTGCTGTGGCACACAGTGCAGGCTGAGTAGGACCAGTAATGTTTCCCAGTGCAGATTTTCCAGATTTTGGGATATGTGCATACAAAATGATGTATCTCAAGGATAAGACTGGAGCCCAAACAAAATCCACTTATGTATCACATGACATATGATGAATTTGACATAAGCTAAAGATAAATTTCACACAATACATAGCCTAAAGAAAATCTTATACAATACCCTCAATGCACCTGTAATTGTGCATGTATTCTGCCTGTGTGTACGCCCGTGCATGTTTGCTGGGAATTCTACCCAGGGACCCAGGAATGCTAAGCACACCCTCTATTGCAGAGCTACACCTCCTCATTTTAACGGTGTCAGAGGCGATCACCTGTGGAATTTTCTACTTCTGGTACCATCCCGGCAGTCAGAAGTATTCAGGTTTTAGAGTACTTTGGTTTTGGAGTTTCAGATTAGGGGTGCTCGATTTGTATTACTACCCCTAGTTTAGATAAGGTAAATGATCAGAGGGATTCAACTACTTAAGGTCACATAGCTAGGTAGGGATGATATCCACTTCTCACTCACATAGGCCTGTAAAAATACAAAGGTCTCTATATTATTCTTTACATCAATCTCTCCTCTTACTACTGTCACCTACTTTAATTCACATTCTCCATTTTGTGCTTGTATGATTGTCATTGTCTTGAAATTGTAATACTCTCATAATAGCACACACAGATTCTGTTATACCACAAGACTATTACTTTCAGAATGTGAATTTTCCTTGTCATGAACAACTGCCCAGCCTAGAACTGAGCACTGATCTTTGGAACAGCTTCAAGGAACTTGCTGGGTAAAGTATAGGGATCACCAATATTTGGTTTTAACTGAACTATTTCACACAACCCAGGTATGAGTTTCAGCGCCATCTACATCCGGAGTTGAAGCAGTGCTTCCCTACAAACAATTTCCCCCAACACTGTCTTCGATGTCAAGATGGTCCAAGTTAAGAGACACTGCCCCTTGACAGGGAGCTACTGAAATCCTGCTCCTTCAAATATACAAATCCTTCCTTTCTGACCTTCCACTGGGTGCTGCAAGCTAGGTACACTGAAAGGCTTAGCCAGGGAAGGCCACTGGCCTTTTTGGATAAGTGAAACAAAACAATCCTCACACATGCTGGTCAACACCCAAATCCAGTTCTGCTAAGAAGGCTGTATGATCTGGGGGATGGCAGTGGAAATCTGTGACTAATCCTAACACCACATTTCTGAACCCACTGCTGCACTCAAGCACTGGGGACAACCAAAGATGCCTTTCTTCTCTGACTACCACACACTTCCGGCCTGCAGTTGCTTGACTGCAGAGTAATTTGTGTGCTAATGCAGGAATCACAGAGCCTATGGGAGGCAAGTGTACTCATTCCTAATTAACATCCTGACCACTGTCTCTCTCAAGCGTTCTAGGAAGCTTTTCTCACGTTTTCATTTGACATATGTCACCGTTCTCCAAAACACTTGAATGATTCTGTCTCACACTATGAGCTGGGGGCGGGGGAGGGGGGAAGGAGATGCCAACGAAATAGGTTCTTTCTGCGTTATTTTTTCCTCCTTTTCATTGTTTTCTTCTAAAATCAGGGTCTTCCCAAGTAGTTCAAGCTAGCCTCGAACTCTATGTAACCCAGGCTGGCCTGGAAGTTGCCCAAATCCTCCTGCCTCAGCGGCCCGAGTGCTGAGGCTACAGGCTTGAGCCACCACGCCCCGCTGAAACCGGTTATTTCTGGAGCTGCATTTTTTTTTTTTTCGGAACCGGGGATTGAACTCAGGCCCTTGCGCTTGCCAGGGAAGCGCTTATTCTACGGAGCTATCTCCCCGGCCCCTTGAAACCAGTTACTTCTGGACCAGACCGAATTTGAGCCCAGTGACAGCCCCGCTGCTAAAGGAGGCCCCCACAAAGTTTCAGTCCTATATTCCCTCTTCAAGCCAGCAGCCCCAGCTACAGAACGAGGACTATGCGACACGTAGGCGGTCCAAACGCCATTCTGAGGGCGACGCGAAGCCACGAGCTGCCCAAGGAAAGCAACAACCCTCCCTGGGCGCCCTTCACCGCGGCCACGCGACCAGCGGGGGGCCCGGAACACAGCCGCCCCGCCTAGGAGTCTCTCGGGCACGGCCGTGTCCTTCTCTTCTAGGGCGGTTCTTTCTCCCAGGCCTCCTGGGCCGTCTCAAGATCTAGCTCCCTCCGGGTCTCACTCGGCCTCTCAGCTTTGCTGTCTGGCGCTCTTTTTTGTGGCGCGCTCTCTCCGTTTCTGGTTCCCTCTCCATCCCTTTCCCGCTCTCCCCGCCCCCTTGGGCTCATCCTCTCAGTCTCTCTCGGCCTGGCTCACGCGCGTTCACTATCCTCCGCAGGTCTCGCCGTCCACTCGCGGGCGTGACGCCTCCTTTCCCCAGGTAGGGAAACAGCGAGGCGCTAGGTAGGCCTTGGGTAAGACCACAGAGAGGAGGTATCCTCCGGAGGCAAGAGAGGCTGCAGAGCAAAGTTGTGTACTGCGCGCCGGGAATGCGTCATCGGGAAGCGACGCCTCGGAGAGGCTGGGCTTTGATTGGTTGCAGCGACTGCGGTAGCCGTTTGGCTGGAAATCGTGGTGGTGGGTTTTCCTGCGGGAGGGGCCTGGCCGCGCTTCTGGATGGGTCCGGTCCTTATCCGCCCGGTTTGGTCTGGCATGCAGGCTGACCCCAAATGGCACATCGCTGCCGTCCTGTTGCGACTCTTGCATCAATCTCTCCTCTTACTACTGTCACCTACTTTAATTCACATTCACCAATTTGTGCTTGTATCAGTGTTATCTTGAAATTGTAATAATCTGATACTTTAACACACCGATTCTGTTATACCACAGGACTATTACTTTAAGAATGTGAATTTTCCCTGTAATGAGCTGCCCAGCCTAGAATTGAGCGCAGGGTTTAGGAATCCTCCATGTGTGTGGAGACGGTGGGAAAAGGCGCTGAGCAGCGGGCGTGACGTCATGGGCTGGGCTCGTGGGAGCCGCGCTGCGTCACTGGAGGCTTCCTGGCCCCGGTTCAGCTGGCAAGTTCTGGTGTGGGGTGTGCGTGTGAAAACTCGTCTCGGAGTCTGCTTTGTCCACTCAGTGGTTGTGCCTGGGTTGAAAGAAACCCATTAGGACAACCAAAGACCAAATCAATGAAGTTTCACTTTTGAGGTACACTCCAATAGACAGATCGCCCCAGGTGTAGACTTAGGGTGTCTTGGTGGGGTTGCGTTTGCCTTTTAGTTTTATAGGGAGAAACCCACTGACTGTAATGGCAAGAGCTGCTGGGGGCGCGGGGCTTGTAATTAGAAAAAGTGTCAGTCCCCTAAACCAGGGAATGGTGAGCTCTGTGCCCAGTTTTTTAGCAGGACAAACCTCCATTCTAAGTGTAGCATCCATGAGAGACAAAGGAACAAGCAATAGAAGGTCTGTCACCTGAGAGTGTTGTGGGAGCCAGCACTCGGCTGGCTCAAGCACAGAGTGGACAGACAGCAAGCCTTATTAGCTGGATCTTACGGGGAAACGTCGTCCTATGTGGCCTGCAGTTTCGCGGAACAGAAAAGTGTAAGGATTTCTGCATGGTGGCTTAATCTAGGAGACAGATGAAGTTCAATATTGCCAGCAGGGTGAACTTTATTAAGCCAGGTGTATTTCATGCGTGTCTAGGCAGATACATACATAAGAAAAGTGTCTTTTTTATTGTGAAGATACCTTAACATCGACAACTCTTTGTAATAGTAAAAGGTAATTTTTTGTGATCTAAAAAAAACCAAAATGAATAATCTCAAAAGATGGTCAGGGCCTGCCTTTTACAAATGAGGTAATTGTCACAGAGTGTTTGAGTCACCAGTAAAAAGTCTCACAAGGGATAAGTGGTAGATCAAATTGAAGCGTAGATGTCAGTGGCTTCATGACCTCCCTGCTATACAGCCCTATACTGTTCTTTTTGAGCAGCACATAATCCAGCTCAATCTTGTAAACTAGAAACCTCTTGAGCCTTCTGACAATTCTTCTCCTCCCTGGTCACCTGGCAGTGAAGGATTTCTAGACAACCTGCAGGACAGAGAACAGTATAAAAGGTCTTAGGTCCCAAAGGCTTACCTTAGGCCATTGAAGGAGAGGGGCTACAAGCCGGAGATGAGCAGATCTGAGGATGTTTCTGTAGGTGACAGGCTGATGTGATATACTATACAAAGGTGATAAACACTGACAATTTATGTACTTTTTTTTTTTGTTTTGCAGTACTGGGGATTGAACTCAGGACCCCACACTTGCCAGGCAAGTGCTTATTCTACTGAGCTATCTCCCCAGCCCCAGTTTATTCTCCCTGCCTGCCTGCACTGACAATGCCATCCTCAAAGCTGATGTGTAAAACCAAACAAACATGGGTGAGGAGAGAGATTCCCATTTTACCTGAGGAATACCTGACACCTTGCTACTGTATGTAATGTTTAAAATATTCTTGCACGCTAAATGAGTGAAAACAGTCATTTGTGTTTCCAAATTTGTAGTGTTCTTGTGTAACAGATGAAGTATCTTAGGCAGAAAGAGGTTAAGTCCGCTTGCCAGATTCCCTCAAGTCATGCATGGTTGAATCCTGAAGCTGCTAATGCTCAGCATGTTCCAAACTGATGGTGTCCACCTTGACCCTTTGCACATTTGCATCCTCCAGTGCTGCCTTCCTCAGTGTAAGACGCCACCTTCTGCCTTGCTGCTTAGGCTTGAAGCCTTCCTTGATGACTGCCTCTCTGACCAGCCCAATAATCCCAAAGCCCTGGTGTAAGACTTTGAAAGGAACAATTTTATACTCCCTTATTCCCACTGCCAGATTTAGTTTCCTAGTCCAGCCATCCTCATGTCTCCCCTGGACAGTGACCGTCACGTCAGAGCTGGTGTTCTTGCCACCAGTCCTGAGCCTTCCTGTACATTGCATCCTAATGCCAGAGGGACTTTCCCACTTGCCAGTCAGGCCCCTGTTGAAACACTGCAGGTTCTGCCCCATGCCCTTAGGATAATGCCCAGCCTTCTAGACCGGGCATATCTGCCCCTGCCTAGTCCCAAATGCCTCATCTGTACCACATCCCACCCTCTTAAAGCCCACACCCAAATTCTAGCCAATCCAATCCTCTTTTTCAGCAGGTGACCCACACTCAGCCTTCCTTGCTGTGATGTGGATAGCCTTGTGATGAACTTCCCCTTCTTTGGGATATGCCTCCTCCCTCCTAGTCTCCTTGATTTTTTTCTTGTTTTCTAGTTTCAGATATAGAAAAACAATTTCCATTTTATCTAGGGTTCAGCTGCATGAAGGGGCACACAATGGCTTTGCTAGCTTTTTCTGAGTATCAAAGGTATAAGTTTATTAGAATTCCACAGATGACTCAGCTAATTGTAATAGATTCTGAGAGCAGAGTTTTTAAGGGAAAGCCTTAGTTACAAATAATACAATATTTAGATGTGAGTAGGGAAGGTAAAAGTTTAATTTGATACACCCTAGTAGATTTCTGCCGCGTTCCGGGAACCCCCAGACCCAGTCCTAGCCCAGGTCCAGTGAGTGTGTGGGAGAGCTTCCTACTACCCTGTGCCGGCGGGACCAGTCCCAGCCCAGGTGCAGCGTGGGCCAGACCCTCTCCCATCCCCTTGAGACGCCTCCCACCACTCCGCAGCACCTCCCCCACCCCGCCCGCCGAGTAGGAATTTCTGCCACGTTCCGGGAACCCCCAGACCCAGTCCTAGCCCAGACCCAGTGAGTGTGAGGGAGAGCTTCCTCTCCCCCCTTCTCCACCTTGCCCCCTCCAGGCACAGCTCAGGCCTGGCATACATGCCTGGGCTGTAATCCTGCAGCTGCAATCCCTGCAGAGAGTATAGAGGATAGATCCACCCAGCTAGTCCAGGAGCAGAACATCTTGCCACAGGGGCACAACATATTTACCATCAAGGGCAGGAGCAGGAAGGAGCTGAGCACAGCAGCCAGACCTAAGCCAGACGCAGTTGGATAAGTCCAAACTTTGTAGAGCTGCACCTGAACTGCAGTACGTGCGAAGGTTATAACTAAAGCAAAGATCTACAACAAAGGGAAGAAGACAGTGCTACACAAAATGACGAGAAGGAACAAAATGCAACCCCAGAACCCAAGACCACCCGTAACAAGTGCAGAGGACACTAACACAGAACAAATTGGAAATCACACAGCTGAAAGCAATGAATCAACAGCTTCTGAAATAAAGAAACAGCTGCAGAAAGATATAGAGGACCTCAGATTGGAAATGAAAAAAGAAATCCCTGAATTAATAACATCTGCACTAAAGAATCAAATGCAGAAACACATGGAGGATACACCCTAGTAATCATTTCACTCTGTGTATATGCCTATGAAACCATCACGTCATATCTTCAATATGTTACAAAGATTTAAAGAAATAAGGATGCCTCCATAAATATAGTGAAAGAATATATTCAGAAGTTTTGAAGTAATAGAGTACAGTACATGTACCAGAGATTTCCCTCTAATCTATATGGTCCTATTGTTGCATTTGAAATTGGTGTTTGTATTTGTGGAAGCAATTTTTGAGGGGGGGTTGAAACAGGGCCTTTCTATGTAGTTTAAGCTGGCCTTGAACTCTAGGCAATCCTCTTGCCTCAGCCTCCCACATCCTGCAACCACAGCTGTGTGCCCTAATGCCTGGCAAGATACAGTTTCTGTGTCATGACAGGATGCAGTCCAGGACCAACCTCCCAGTAAAGAAGCAATAACAGACATGTGGAAAGACTGTTCCCTTTATCTTGTCCTTAACCAAGTAAATTAAATGTACAATGCTAGTGGTGAGATACAGTTTACATCACAATATGAGCTTTCTGTAATGACCAGAGAAAGTCTATCTGGCCGTTGTCCTTTTGCAAGAGAGTTGGTGCAGTGGTCCTTACGGATTTTCAGCTGGCTTCTCACTGAAGGGGGCCTTCTGAGTGCATCTGCTGTAGTTTCCTACAACTCCTTAGTTGTGCTCAGTGGGTGCCATAAAGTCCTAGAGAGAACCACATCAGTTCCTCCCATGTCTAGTGAAGAGGTCAAAGCCACACCTGGTTGTGTCTACTACAGAGTCAAGCATAAAGATGGACTTCATTTACTGACACACATTGGTCTTAGCCCAGCACACCTGAGTGTGAAAGGAAGCATATTCCCTAGGAAGGTCAACAATACAGAGAATAGACGGAAATCACACCCATCTGGCCACATCCAGTACCCCAACCCAAAGATGGTTTGTGGATGGACTAGACTTCCAGCGCTCTGGTATGCTGTTTTCCACACTTATGCGTCCCTCCAACAGGGCACAACGTGAGTGGCTCTTCCTGTAGGCTAGTTTCTTAGGACCTGTTATGTTCTTCACATGTCAGCCTGTATTTCCCAAGGTTCAGAGAGAGAAGCACCCAACATTCCAGCTACAGATGAGGAAACAAACTAAAGGAGTTAGGTTGCTGAGACAGAATAAGATGGCTGTAGGAGTTACCCGAGTACAGATATTCCTCTTGTTTAATGTGTGCTGGGATTGGGACCGAGGCACAGTGTTTGGACTTGGGACTTGTTGCTCAGACTTACAAGTCAGGGTGGGTTTTTTTTTTTTTTGCTACAGTTCTATACAGCTTGCTTATTGAACCTTAATGTATTTTCTTGCATAGTATACCTTGTTTATACAATGTAACTTTTGCTGGTTGTACTGTATGGTATTGTAGTTTTATGTTCTGTTGTATATTACAGTACTGCATATAAGGGTGATGCAAAGTCATCAAGTTGGAGTTTCCTTTGACTGTTTGTTCTGAATATTGTAATGTATATAGTATATATAATTCCTCTTTTAGTGACCAATTCATTTAATGCCCCAGTTGCAGGAACAGAACTGGGTCGTTAAAGGAGGAATCTATACTATCTGCCTCCAAGGCGAGGCTTCTTTCTGACCATAATGACACCCTTTGCTTATGTAAGCTTGCTGAGATGCAACTATTGTGTGCCCTAGGGAATGTTCTTCAAGAAAGGTTGGCTTCAGTTATTGGTAGTATAGCGCTTGTAACTTCTAGGATTCCCTGGAGGGTTCCGTCTGCAGGCTACTGTTGAAGCCTAATTATGACTCACTTCCTTCAATTTCAGTTACTGTTTGATTGGTAAAAACACAGAAGAGAGGGAAGTAGGCCCAGCCAGATAGCTCAGCAGACTGAAGCGCCTGCTTAGGCAGGTGCAAGGACCAGGGTTCGATCCCAGGTGTGCAGTGCCAGCCTCACCCAAGGTGCACTGAGAGACTGAGACTGGGCATGGTGGCATGCACCTATAATCCCAGTGCTTGCTTGGAGGCTGAAAACAGGAGGATCACTATGAGTCTGATGTGTGTAGCGAGACCCTGTAGACCCCATATTCAAGACATTAAAAAAAGAGAGGGAAATATTTGTGGTGGCTACAGCACAGCTCTAGAGCTGACCAGATGCCATGTGTGGCCAATGTCTTGACCTATAAAAACATTGTCTCCCTTCCTGGCTCCTCCCTTTGCTCTCCCCTCCCTGCCCACCCTGACAGAAGCAGCTTTCCTCTGCCCAGACCCTTCTGCCATGTCATTTCCTTGTTTATGCCTGCCAAACATGGGCTGAAACTTCCAAACTATGAACTAAAACTTACTTTAAGTTGCAGGTGTTAGGTATTTTTGTCCCAGAAATAAGGAAAGACATCTTCCATCTGATGTTCCTGGCTATTTCATTTCATCAGTATACTACATAAAGTCTCACATACTTTGGAAACTCCAATGAGACACTATTTTTGCTACTTCCTCCTATTGTCTCCCCTAAAAGTAAAACATAATACGGAAAAAAACATATAAAATGTTATCCAAAGCATCACTAAATCCTCTCACTGGCTCAAAGGTCATGTTCTTACAGGTTTCTCTAAATGTAAGTATATCATTTTATATAATATTTTTACTCTACAGTACTTTTTTTTTTCAGAACTGGGAATTGAACTCAGGCCCTTGCGCTTGCCAGGGAAGTGCTTATATTACTGAGCCATCTCCCCAGCCCCTGTAATACTTTTTTACAAGAAAAGCTGTAAAGACCTTTTCTTTTCCCCTAAGCCACTGGAGGGTATAATGAAGACACCGTGTCCAGCACTCTTATAGTCAAAGACATTGTCCTAAATAACTGTAATACCACTATCAAAATCAGGAAATTAGCATTGATACAGTATTACCATCTGCTCCTCAGATTCTGCTGATTTAGATCTGTGATATTCTCCAGTGGTCCATGCGTTGAAAGGCGTAGGTCCCAGCTTCATGCTACTGAGAGGTGGTGGAAATTTTGAGTTGGAGCCTAGTGGGAGGCCTTCTGACCTTGAGGAACCTACCCCTTTCCTCTTCCTCTGTTTTTCATTTCCAGCCATGAAGTGAGCAGCTTTGCTGTACCATGTTCTCCCACCATGATGTGCTACCCCACCACAGGCCTAAAAAAACAGGGCCAACCATGAAAGGAAACCTCCAAAACTGTGCGCTAAAATAAACCTTTCTTCTTATTTTTTTTCTTTTCTTATTATTGTTTCAGGTACTTTGTTAGAGTAGTGAAAATCTGAGTAACACAGACCCATAAAATTGGCCAGTTTTCCCAATAATATAGCTTATATATAGCATAAGGGTCCAGTTCAAAATCACATGTTGCATTTGTTATCATTTTAGCATCCTTCAATCTGAAAAAGTTCTTTTACCTTTCCAGGCTTTGTTGCACTGGGAAATTACAGGCCAGTTATTTTGTACAATACCCTTCTGTTAGCTTTGTCATCATGATTAAGTTCAGATTATAGCATCTTTAACAGGAATTTCACATATTGTTCTGTTTTCATTGTTTCCTATCATATAGTACATGATTTCAATTTGCCCCACTTTTGACGTTCACTTGAATCACTTCATAAAGGTGGTGTTAGCTTATAAAGTTATACCTTTTCCATTTATAATCAAGACATATTTTACAAGGGGTCCTTTGAAATTGTTTAAATATGTTTTTCATTAAACTTGCATTTGCTTTATTTGTATCAGTATGGTCTTGGGATACTTTATTCAATAGGTTAAAATCCATTATTATTATCAGTTATTTTGATGCCAAAATTGTCCTGTTTGGCCAGCAGGAGCTCTGTCAAGCAGGTTTCTATGTCATTCTTATGTGTCCCCATCATTCAATGAACACTGTCATATTACTGATGTTATAAATCACGACAGGCTCATCTTATCTCTTCCTTCTCCCAGTCACGGTGCCAACAATTTCTCAAAGGAGCATTAGCTCCCCTTTTATCCACATATGTATACTAAAAACACATATATACTAAAAACTGTAAGTTCATGTGGACCTCCTATCACCTTGGAAATTGTTCTACTTTGCTTCCTTCCCATATTTGAAATTAACCTTTTCCAAAAGTGACAGACCTAGCTGCTGTTACCCTTAATACATTTAGTTCATTGATAAATTCCACTAAACCATCCCTCTCCCCCACAGAGGTCTTCCTCATTATACTGAACAGTCCTCCACCCTTGACCTGATCTTTCCATTCAGCTTGCATCCCTTAGCCAGTCAGCTGCCCCCACATCCAACCCCCAGCAGAGAGCTGGAAAAGAGGCTCAGGGCACTGCTCTGAGCCTTGGGTCCTTCATCTGCTGAAGGGCACAACACATTCTTTTCAATGAGCACTACAAGTTCAAACCTGGATGAGGCCTCCTAGCATTATGAACTCTTTGATATCCAGAAGTCCAGCAAGCAGTCCCTCACTTCAGGGACATTACACATGCTGTTCCTTCTGCCCCAGATAACCTCATGGCTTCCTTCCTTTCTTCTCCCAGGTCCATACTGAGACCCTCCCTGTATATACTTAATAAAAAACAACATCCTGTCCACTTACTCTTTCTCCTATTCCATCTGCCTATAATCCTAGTTACTTGGGAGGTGGAGACAACATCACAAGTCCAAGGCTACCTTGGGCAACTTGGCAAGACCCTATCTCAAAACAAATTTTTTTAGGGCTGGAAATATAACTCAGTGATAGAGCAATTTGCCTAGCATATCTGAGGCTTTGGGTTCATCACCAATCACACACACACACACACACACACACACACACACACACACTCGAAATTTCACTCCCAAGACACCAACCTTCAAACAGTTCAGATAACCAGAGACACGAAAGACAGCCACTGAGCTCATAATTTAAGAGACTCCAAACTTCCCTGCACCAAACTCTGGCTATAAGAATGTAATCAGGGCCAGGGAGATGACTCAGTGGAATAAATGCTTCCCTGGCAAGCACAAGGGGCTGAGTTCAATCCCCGGTTCCGCAAAAAAAAAAAAAAAATGTAATCAGGGCGAAAATACCATCTTCAGTCCCTTTGGGGGAGTCCAAAGAACACACAGACACACACCTACACACCCT
>NW_004524911.1:430862-440991 GCF_000260255.1 Octodon degus
GGGCTGGTGAGATGGCCCAGTGGTCTAAAGCACCTACTTAGAACAAGCTTAGCAAAGCACAGGGACTGCGGTTCAATCCCCCAGCACCACATGCCAGCCAGCCCCGCCCCCTGGTGGGCTGAGCTGGCCACACACACATAAATAAATAAATTAAAAAAAAAGAAAAAAAAATCAAGGAAATTAGATAGTTCCTAGACTCAAAGGATAATGCCAGTAAAACATACCAGAATTTAAGGGGGCACAGTAAATGAAGTGTTCATTAAGGGAAGAGAAAAATTTAAAGCTATGCATCGCAATATCAGAAAAACAATGTGAATACAAGTAAGTAATCTAACAATGTACCTCAAGGTTTTAGAAAAATAAGAGCAATTCAAATCCAAATGTCATTAAAAGAAAGGAAATGATAAAGATTGGAGCAGAATCAATGAAATTGAGACTTAAAAATCAATACAAAGAATCAATTAATTGAAGAGCTACTTCTTTGAAAGGATAAACAAAATTGATAAACTTTTATTACCAAAAAAGCCTAACTCCCTGCAGTTAGAAATGAAAAAGGCAAAATTGCAACAGATACCACTGAAATCCTGAAAATTATTGGGAACTACTTTGAAAACCTCTATTCCAATAAATCGGAGAATCCAAAAGTGAACAGATTCCTAGATATAAATTAATTATGAAAACTTAAGCAAGAAGGTCTAAAGACCCTGAGTAATCTCACAAAAAAAAAACATGGAAATTGAAGCAGAAATAAAAAAGAAGTTACTAAGAAAAGCCCAGAACCTAGTGGGCTCACTGCTGATTTCTACATGAACTTCAATGATGATGTATATAGCTACTTTCTCTTCATACAATAAGAAAGATTTGTACTAATAGTGTTTGGACAGGATATCGTGTCTGCTTCTTGTACTATGAATAACCACTATGAAAAAAACAATATGCATTCTTTTTGAGCCTCCTTTAACATTTTGATGAAATAATTTTAAAAGCTCAGTGTAAATACGCAGAAAGCAAGCAAGTCCAATCAAAGCTCTGGGAAATAGCAACAAAAAGAAACTATAAAAATGAACCGCCTTTCACTTACTTTTCTTATTTTGTATTTTGGCTTATTCATGAGAGATAACACCTGGTATTCAAGTTTGTGTGTCTAATCTATTTCACCCAACACGATATTTTCCAGATGCATCCATTTACTTATAAGTGTCTCAAATTTGTCCTTCTTTATAACACAGTAATGTTCCATTATGTGTAGATACCACATTTTCTTTATATAATTGTCTGCTGATAGCTCTACAGGCTGTATATATTATAAACATGTACCAATAAAATAAAATTTAAAAAAATAAGATAAAAAATCAAAGCAAATTTGGGCCAAGGAGATAGCTCAGTGGTATAAGTGCCTTCTTGGCAAGCGCAAGGTCTCAAGTTCAATCATCAGTACTGCAAAAAAAGAAAGACAGACACACACACACAGAGACACAGAGACAGACAGGGAGACAGAGACAGAGAAGACTCAGTACTCAGTACTCAGTACTCACAAATTTTTACTTTATGTGTGTCTGGAGCTGTAAATCTGAATTTTTGAAAATCCTTATTTTCCTTTATTAATGTGTTCCACACTTAGAAGACTTTATATTGCTTAATTCATGTTTGGAGCTCATGATTTGTCTTTATTAGTATATCCAGAAATGCTCAAAGCAACGAGCCAGCATCATTGTATTTCTCACTCGGCCAAAAATATTCAAAAGTACTATATTCAGTCAGGAAATTCCTTGTATTTCACAAGCGATTAATTAATGCAATCAAATGAATCTATATTATGTATTACTTTGAACAGTTCATACCATAGACTACAACTACTCTTCACATTATCAGAAAGAGACACCATGACAGCTTTAGCTCTCCTTTCAATTCTGTTTCTCTAGAACCACTCCTGGTACCAAAGTATATATCGATTAGGGCTTTCTAGAGGACCAGCTTTAGTGTAATATATTTATATATAATAAATTAATAACTTAGATATAATATATATCAAATATTTACAAAGTAGATATGCCATGTTTATTTTGTGACACTGTATGCTGTGTTTAACTTTCTGTTCATTTGTATAAGGGCTCTCAGTTCTGATTTTGCCTTAAATTTCAGAAGAGATTTTGAACTTGGAATTTTCATCAATGCTGAAACTATTAGGATATTGGCAATTCTTGGAGATGGACTTACTGCCTTTTGCATAAAGTGATGCACATGAGTCTTTGGGGGGCTAGGGACAGAATGTTAGGGCTTGTGTCTAGATGCCCCCAATGCTTCATGCTGTCATAGGTGGGGCTTTTTCTGAAGTGGCTGAATCTATATGTGATGCCTGTATTAAGGGTGTGTGATTAGTAAAGTATTCTACTGATTGGCCTGGCACCTCCCCTAAGTCTGGAAGCCTAGACTATAAAAGGGGCAGAAAAAAAGCTAGCATTGTCTTAGTTGGTTTGCTTGCTTTGCTACTTTGTACTTGCCATGAACTACTTCTCCACTGCAGTGCCTATCTACCTTGCCGCCATGCCTTGGAACTAACCAGCTATGGACCCAAACATCTAAAAATTGTGAGTTACAATAAATTTTTCTTCCTTTAAAAAAAAGAAAACAATATGCAATATATTAATTATTGAAACTGTCCTACTAACCTGTTTTGAAACTGTCTTATTGCTATTTCTCAATAAAATTAATAAAAAATAAAAAATTTTTTAAAAGTGGAGAAAAAAACAGTTCTCATGTACTGTAGCACAGAATTTCTAAAAGGTAATTGCCTAATCATTTTCTGTAAATACAAAGTATAATAAAACTAAAAAAAAACCCCAAAAAACTAATAAGCAAATTCAGCAAAGTAGCAGGATTCAAAGTCAAAGTCAACATATAAACATTAGCAGTGGGTCTGAGTACAGCGTATTCACCAGCATGGCAGCTGCATGAACATAAGCCCCTCAGCTCACTCTTCCTGGGCATCAGCCTCTGGTCACTCTTCTCTACTACCTACAATGGCAAAGTGCCTTGAGCCCAAGAAAAGGAAAAGGAATGGCAATGAAGAACAGAACTATCTCTACCACAACAAGCCAAAGGAAACTGTGTCTTTCAGGATTCTTGGGACACAGAATATTGGAGCAATGACAGTGGCAGGAGCAGCACCAGCATCCACAGCCCAAACCAGACCAGTGAGCCAGAGAGCAGCTTAAGCCAAGTTACCCAGGGATCCAGCCCTAATACCCCTCAGCCCACACTGGAGCAGTCTGCATTGTGCCAAGGCCTTTACTTTCACAGCCTACAGCCCCAAAGACAGCTGCTGAAATTATATACTAGAAGTTTTTGCCTTCTATGAAGGGACAGTGCTGTGTAGATTTAACTTACAATTTCTGTTGGTTTTTTTTTTTTTCGGAACTGGGGATTGAACTCAGGCCCTTGCACTTGCCAGGCAAGTGCTTATTCCACTGAGCTATTTATTTCCCTGGCCCCCTACAATTTGTTTTAAAAATTTTCACATGCACAAAAAAACCCGCCTGTTGGTTTTCCTGTCTATTTGAATTAACAGGTTAATAGGAAATTGCTTGCTTGTGGTTCTGCTACACTACTGCAATTTCAAAGGGGCTTTGAAATAACTTTTTCTAGGATTCCTTTGAAGGATGTTATCAAATCCATGTCAAGGTAGTAGTGTGAGGAAATTTCACCTGTGTGTCACATCCATAGCATGTCAAATTCAGACTTATTTCCCAATCTGTCAATCAGTTCTACTTTTTTTTTTAAATTTAGTACAGGGTCTACGGGGTACAGGGGGTACAGGGTCTACAGGGTCTCACTATGTAGTTCAGACTCGTAGTGATTCTCCTGTGTTCAGCCTCCCAAGTACTGGGATTACAGGCACACATCATCATGCTCAGTCTCAATTGCCATCTCAGCATGCCCTGGGGGCAGGGCAGGTCACTGTGCTCCGCCTAACCAGGTGCTTTAGTCCACTGAGCTATTTGGCTGGCCCTAGAAGTTCTATTATCTTTTTTTTGAGGAACCTGGGATTGAACTTAGGCCCTTGTGCTTGCCAGGGAAGCCCTTATTCCACTGAGCCATCTCCTTGGCCCCTTAGAAATTCTACTTTCTATAAAAGGTTTTTTAAAAAAATTCAAGATCTTTAGCCAGCCACAGTGGCACATACCTGCAATCCCAGCACTCAGGAAGCTGAGGTGGGAGGATCACTGGGAGTTCAAGGCCAGCCTGAACTGCATAGTAAAACTCTGTCTCAAAAAGACAAAACATAAATAAAAATTTAAAATTGTGAGACATTTATAGGGAAATGGATGCAACTTCAGTCCATACTTTTAAGTGAAATCAACCAGTCTTGTATGTACAAATAGTATATTGTCTTCCTAGTGTAAGAAGCTAAAAGAGTAAAGAAGACTCAAAATGTACAACAGATATTGTGAAATGTAAAGAAAATGCTCAAAAGAGAAACGGGAAAGGAGGAAAGGAAGGGGAAAAGGAAATACATATATATTTGTGTGTATCTATACACACACAAGCTGTGTGTGTATACAAGCTAATTAAGATAGATATACTACTGATTGCTATTAGCTCAGTGAAAGGATAGGTTATGTCTATACTGCTTAATTGGTTTTTCATGCCTATATCTTATACTATGAGCAACTATTCTGAAGATAACAATGTACAACGTACTGAACATTGTTATTTGTCTACAATCTTGTTTTGAAACTTATATCGTTATTTTTATTGTTTATTTTTCTTCTCTTTAAGAAGAAATTTTTAAAAATTACATTGTTGGATCTTCAAATTCTTTAATTCTATAAACTAGTGAAGAGTATCAAGTTTCCATGAAAAAAATATTTTTTCCCAAAAGATAAGAAGCTTGATTCAGTGTTATACTGAAATTAATCGCCATATTACCTCTTAGTATAGACACACTATGGAAAGTATGCTGTCTGTCTTAACAGAACAATCAGATCCAATTTACTGTGAATGAGAAGCACC
Organism: Octodon degus; assembly: GCF_000260255.1. Classification (NCBI taxonomy): domain Eukaryota; kingdom Metazoa; phylum Chordata; class Mammalia; order Rodentia; family Octodontidae; genus Octodon; species Octodon degus. The sequence goes on from NW_004524911.1 coordinate 435,876, forward strand.
TTCTTTGACAGTTTCCACTCTGCTATATTTTTAACTTTCAATATCCTTCACTCTTGTATAGCCAGGTAACTTCTGCACCACTGTTCCTCCAGAGTCTGCACCTCAGACTCTACTAGAAAGTAGTGTACAGTTTGTATTGTCTCCCTAGGTAGTGTACACTTTTAATCTGAAAGTTAAGGAATATGTGACAATTTTGTCTTACTTACAAGTTTGTCAATTGTATCAGCAGCTCATGTGATCTCATATCATTCCATCTTGCAGTATCAACAGCTAAGGCATAGATGAATGCTGATTAAGCATAAGCTAGCTGAACTGATTTCCAAAATACAAACAATGAAACCACTGGATAAGGAATAACTTTGTTTAAGTTACCCCAAACAGGATTAGGGGACCACATTTCATCACTGACTCTGGAATGGTGTATGGCTTAGAAACAAATGAGTAGAAGCACCTTCCAGAGAAACAATAAAGCGGTACTTATGTAGGGAGACAGGCATGCTCCTATGTTATTGTCATACTTGAGAGCCAACCAAGTTTGAATAACGAAGGTACAGGTATTTCATCTTCCTCAATGACAGGAGCTGTCTGATGAGGGAGCCAGGCTGCATGAGGTCACTGCTTTGGAGAGTCAGGGATGGGGGTAACCCACCATTGGATGTAGATGAAGTGTCTTAGAGGCTAACTGAAGCCTCTGCCTGGTCCCCTTGTGCTCCCCCTGCACTGTAATTCATGCCCCTCATTTTGGAAGCCACACTGCACACAGCAGAGCTGAGATGTTTGGCTCGATCTAATAGGAGGGCTTTGCTGTTTGGCAGTGTTGAAAAGGATATGGGAAACAGCATGGGGTTTTATCATCTGACAGAACTCAAATCACAACAATGAAGAGTGCTCCAGACCTCACGTACCTCCTTTCTACAGCCTTTTCCTCTGATGGGGTAGAACCTGCCAGGAATAGGATGTGGAAACCAATGGTATGGGGGAAAGTTACAGTGCAGGCCATGCTGAAGGAGCATGGGCTTTTGTCAAACAGGTTTTTATCTTTTTTCTTTCTTTAAAAAAGAAATCTCCTATATTTAAAAACCCCAATGGTTGATAAGACCTTTGGATCTTAATGGTTAGATGACAGGGAATATGAAAAAGACATGTTGCTAATATTTTATCTAAAAACAACCACTGAATGCTGTAAGAAGATAAGCTGAGCTCTCAAAAAGATGTGTAGGGGCCAGGGAGATGGCTCAGTGGAATAAGTGCTTCCCTGGCAAGCACAAGGGCCTGAGTTCAATCCCTAGTTCCGCAAAAAAAAAAAAATGTATATGACACATTTAGAAAACCAGGAGGATCCTTCAGGATTAATGGGTGGCATCTTACTGAAACAAGATGCATATTAGTAACAAGAAAACATACAAATAGAAGATGCAAACTCATTTACTTCCGATGCAACTAAAAGATAGAGAAGATGAAATTATTACCAGGACAAAACGATTTTCTTCAAATTAGTATAATTATAATGCTGGGTCAGAGTTATTTCTATTACTCTGCTTAACGCAGAAACCATCTTCATCATATTTGCATATCTTCTACAGCCCTGAAGCCTGGGATACATCTCTATTATAACATTAAATCTTCTACTGGTTCAAGCTAGTAAAACTATGTATTTTTCTATCATGCCATTAAGCAGCATTAGCACAAAAACAAATCAAGGGCCAGGGAGATAGCTCAGTAGAATAAGCGCCTGCCTGGCAAGTGCAGGGTCCTGAGTTCAATCCCTGGTACCGAAAAAAAAAAATTCAACAGTGTTCCTACACACTAATAATGAATCCAAGAAAAAAATTTAGGAAAACCATACAATTTACACTACCCTCAAAAATTATGCAATAATTAACCTAACCAAGGATATGAAGGGCGTCTAAATGAAAACAATAGCACTCTGAAAAAGAAGGTTAATAAAGACATCAAAAAAGGGAAAGAACCAGACAAGGTGGCGCTTGCTTGTAATCCCAGCATTCGGGAGGCTGAGACAAAAAGAGCACTGTGAGCTCAAGGCCAGCCTGGGCTACATAGTGAGTTCAAGGCCAGCCTAAACTGCATGGTGAAACCATGTCTCAAAAAGACAAAAAGAAAAAAAGGAAAAGATATTCTTAGTCCCTGAACAAATTTTTTTTGGTGTTCTTTTGTTTTTTTTTTTTTTTCGGAACCGGGGATTGAACTCAGGCCCTTGTGCTTGCCAGGGAAGCATTTATTCTACTAAGCTATCGCCCAGGCCTCTTTGTCCCTGAACAGGTAGATCAAATTTTATTAAAATGGCCACACTACTAAAACAGATGTATACATTTCACACAGTTCCAATGAAAAGCAATAATAGAACACCTCACAGAATTAGAGAAAACAATCTTAAAATTCATAAAGAACTAGAAAATACTTAGAATAGCAAACTAATCCTAGGCAACAAGAGTAAAGGAAGAAACACCACAATCCTGGACATAAAGTTATATGAGCAAGTTACAGAAATAAAAACAGCATGGTACTGGTACAAAACAGATGTCAATCAATGGAACATAATAGAGTATGCAGAAACAATGCTACCATATTCAGCTATCTGATCTTTGACAAACAGATCAAAACATGCTAGAGATAGTCTCTTTAACAAATGATGCTAGGAAAGTTGGTTGCAAACATACAGCCTAATAAATCTAGACCCATATTGCTTATCCTGTACTAAAATGAAAACAGACCAGTGGCCTAGACATTAAATAGAAACAATCTGCTAGAAGATAAAATAGGTGACATTGAAGCCATAGGCACAGGCATGGACTTTCTAAACAGAAATGTAATTGCAAGGGCTGGGGACATGGCTCAGTGGAATAAGTGCTTCCCTGGCAAGAGCAAGGGCCTGAGTTCAATCCCCAGTTCCACAAAAAATCCAAACAAACAAATAAAAAAAAACCAGAAATGTAATTGCAAAACACCACCAAGAATTTAAAATATGGCAATGTATCAAGTTAAAAGCTGAGGTTGGGGAGATGGCTCAGTAGAATAAGCGCTTGCTTGGCAAGCTAAAGGGCCTGAGTTCAATCCCCAGTTCTGCCAGAAAAAAAAAGTTAAAAGATTTTACATACAAAAGATAAAAGGAACAGAATAAAGAAACAAGCTATGAGATGAAAAACGTTTTTGTCAGGTACTCCTGGAAAGGGCACTACTATTTAGAATATATAAAATACTCAAAAAATTAAATACTCAGAAATAATATACCCGACCAAACAATAGGCTATTGAAATGAATAGAGGGGGCCGGGGAGACAGCTCAGTAGAATAAGTACTTGCCTGGCAAGCGCAAGGGCCTGAGTTCAATCCCTGGTTCAAAAAAAAGAAAGAAAGAAAGAAAGAAAAAAAGAGATACTTCTCAGAAGAAGTAAAAATGGCTAAAAAGTATATAAAAATGTTTAGCACTTTGGCCACCAGAAAATACAAGTGAATGAAACACTGAGTTTACAGAAAAAAAACACAAACACCTTCTGAATTAGGGATTGGAATAATTAATGATTACAAACCATTTCATAGGTGAAAATACTAATTGTGTCAAAATGATTTAATTACAAGAGGGAGAACTGCACAGGAAGGAAACTTAAATAGAACCAGAACTATTGTCTTAAACCACAACGTTATATTGGTCTCTCCAGTAAAATCCACACTCTTCACCATATGGGAGGACTACTTCTTGCTGTAAGGGAAAAACCTCCCTCAATCAGGGGTACTCAGAAAGGCACACGACAAACCAGTGAGGAGGAAAGGTGGACCCAGGCTGGGAATGACGTGTGATCAGGGGGTCACACAAAGATCATCTGTCAGATCTGTCCTCTTCTTGTACACTGGTTCCAGGACTGACGTGCATACATTCCTAGATCCAAGTACAGAAAGACATTTTCTACTGCTGTTTCCTTCCTGAGAACAAGGAAGTTTATACTTCAGAAGCTCTCCGCAGAGACTGCCTTTCACGTTAGCAAGCACTGGGTCAGTTCCCTATTCTTTGGTTAGTAGGGAGCCCACAGATGGGATGGCCATGGCGGCCTGAGCTGAAAGCCTGGAAATGGAATGGTTCTTGGCGGGACTCAGTTCTTATCTACCCCGAGGGACTCAGCTAGAGAACACTCCCTTCAGGAGGCATTCTCTGGCTTCCTCCCCAAGCCACAGACAGCAAACCTTGCTCAGAGTTCTCACCACACCCACCATCTCCCCTCTCTCGGTTCTAGTACCACTCAGCTGGTCTCAGATGGATATCTTCTGTCCCACCCACTAGGCCAGGAGCCAACAGAGTTAGCAATGTTGCGTGCTTTGCCACCACAGAGCCCTGACCCAAGTACATATCCACAAATATCTATCAGATGAAGTAAGAAGAACATGGATCCTCTATAAACAACTCACCTACATGTTACCCTTGTAGAATCTACATGGATCCATATGCAAAGGAAGACATTCCTGCACTGAGAGATCAGGTAACGTCCCTCATGTCACACAACCAGGAAAAGACTCGAATTCCATATCAGGTCTGCCTGACGGCAGTTGCACATGCCCCTGGTAGTGGAGCATGGCCTCTGGATTCTTGGCCCCCTCTGAAGTCTGAGTTAGAGAGTAACTGAGGTACAGAGTTCTGAAAGGAAAGTCCTGGAGGCTGGTCCCGATGTCCAGGGCTGGTCAGGGGATCAGGTCACTCCTAGGGCAATGTTACCAGCCTTTACTAGTGCCAGGCTGTCCTCTCAGTGACCAGAGCACTGCAACAAACCTCATCAACACCCTGCTCACCCTGGCTTACATTCGAGTGGGAGGGATGTGAAAGTAATGGCTAAGCAAGCAAGTGAACAGCATGCCAGGCTGTTGAGCATTGTGAAGACAGTTGTGCTGATTTTGACAACTGAAATAATGATACTGGGGCAAGGATTGTAGCTCAGTGGTACAGCACTTGCCAGCCCTGGGCATGGACCCGAGTATGATCCCCAGCACAAAAAAAAAAAAAAAAAAAAAAAAAAACCAAACTCCAAAACAGGTAAAATAGCAATAGCATGAGATATTTTCTGCCAACTGTCCCAAATGGTTTGAAACATTCATATGAACATAGTTTCACT
>NW_004524911.1:441728-444079 GCF_000260255.1 Octodon degus
CAAAAAAAAAAAAAAAAATGTAATCAGGGCGAAAATACCATCTTCAGTCCCTTTGGGGGAGTCCAAAGAACACACAGACACACACCTACACACCCTTCACCCTCTACCTGAACTCCAACTACCAATCGGAACCAGGTACTTGAAAAGGGAGGTAGGGACTAGGAGATCAGTCGAGGCCATTGTTTATCCCGGAGCTCTCTCGGTGACCAATCACCATCCAGGACCTGGCCCCTCACATCCCAGTACTTGAAAAGGAGGTAGGGCCTACGGGATTGGTCGAGGCCATTCTTTACCCCGGAAATGCTTCCTTATAGCTCTCGGTGACCAATCACCACCCAGGACCTGGCCCCTCACGTCCGAGAACCAATCGCTTGCTCCTTTGAGGTACCCAGCTGAATCTGACAGGATAGAAAAACAGAAGTGGAGTTGGAGAAGTGAAAATGGATGACTGCTAACAGCCCCAAGTGAGCCGGATAAACGGAGTGGTGGGAACAGGAGCAGTGCAGCGAGGGCTATTAGTGCCTCTGTTAGAAACCATGGTTAATACCCTATGTGGCTTTAAGGAGACTTCAGCGCAGTCACACAAGATTAATCCCAAATGGATGCCCCTCCAAGTAGTTTCTCTCAAAGCCGACTCTCCTACCTCTGTTCCAGTCAGTGGTAGCTCCCAGGACAAAACTGTTCCGTTTCACGTGCCCCTTGGAGGTACAAACCCAGAATAACTAGTCGGTGTAGATTCCTGCGGACCCCTTCAGGGTAGCCGCCAAAGAATGGAAAGGCAAAGTCAGGACAAAAACTCTAATTCCATCCACTTTCGCTGCTGTCTTGAACTTGAGGAAAAATCTTCCTGAGCTGAAATTTATCTACTTGTCGTGCCCGCCGTGATAATAGGAAGCGTTGTCAAATGTTTTCTGTGTGCTGTGCACTGTGCTCACTTGTGTCTCCCTAGGTAATGTGGAATAGATCTGGTGAAGGCCACCTGCCTAAGAACTCAGCAAACGACCCCAAAGGGGCAGATAAGATGAAGTGTTTGACAGCTGGCCTGGTGCGGCCTAGATATTTATCCTTTACTGTCAGGAATGGTGAGGAACAGCACAACCTGCAAGTTCTCTCAGGATAAGGACCATCTCCTAGGGGCAAAAAGGATACTAAGTAACCCAAATAAATCCTGTCATACCTGGTTAGGTTCCCTAGCAGAACTCTCGACTTCTCTAGGTGTGTCTCTTACTATAATTTTGCACTTGTTTATTCATTCACTCATTCATGTGTTCTGTCCAAATTATGTATCATGAACCATTATGCGTATTGGGTGCATGGGTATAGCTGTATGGAGGGAGACAAAAATCCCTGCCTTCATAGAACTTACATTCTATTGAAATCACTCAAAACAAAAATATGAGCATGTAATTTGTCAGATAGTGGTAATTGCTGCAATGAAAATAAATCAGAGTAATGAAATAGAGATCAGAGGAGCATTTCTAGAAAGAGTGGCCAAGGATGTTCTGAGAATGTCACATTTCAGCAGAAACCTATAAGAAATCAGTATTTGGGAGATACTGATTCCAGCCAATTCAAAAGTAGTAGGGTGGAACTCTACTTAGCATATCTGAGGAACAGGAAAACCAGTGTGACTAACACATCAAGGGAGAGGTAGAGCATGAAGTCAGAGAGGTAGTGAGAGCTAGATCATATATTGTCTTCTAGGCCATTGATACTCTGAGTGAACCATGGGTGAGTTTTAGAAAGGAAGCCCCTATGCCTCTCTGATGGTTAAACTTTATTGTCAACTTGATTGGGAGCCGCTTAGCAGTTGAGTAAAGCATGTCTCAGTTGTGTCTGGATGGGTCATGGAGGCATGACCTTGAGTATTCTAGCAAGGTCTTTGGCCACCTCCCCTGACATTGTTCCTGTGCTCTGCTTCCCAACCACCAAGAAGTGAGCAGCTTTGTTCTTCCAGACCCTTCTGCCTTGGAGCCATCCAGCCACAGGCCAAATCCTTGGAACCCATGAGCAAAATTAAACCTCTCCTTTAAATTGAGGGTGTCAAATATTTTGTTTTGCAATGAGAAAGATGACTACTACTACTTCTTTCAGAGGCCAGAGGCCCAGATCAACTAATACATAAGGATGAGCTTTTGGTTTTCTTCCCCAAGCCCAGTGCAATTGAACATGCTATTTCTGGGCAACAGACATGGGGAACATCCCCACAACTACTCCTTATGAAAATATCAAAGGTCAATATCTTTAGAAGAAGGGGCCAGGGAGATAGCTTAGTAGAATAAGCACTTGTCTGCCTGGCAAGCACAAGATTCTGAGTTCAATCTCTTGTACTGAAATATATATATATTTAT
>NW_004524911.1:446904-448124 GCF_000260255.1 Octodon degus
TATATGACTGAGCAAACCCTCCACTAATCCTTAAAGCATAAGTAAAGGCAAACCCAGCCCAAAGTGTGACAGAAACAAAGATTATAGAGAGAAGCAGAAAACTAGATAGAAAGACTATTTCTGGCAGCCCACTGAATTAGCACTCAGATTTCTGGCTGTTCTATTTGTGGTACTGGGGGCTATGCCTGTCTCTACAGGGGATTGGAAGTTCCTTCCCAGAGACTATTTCTAGCAATAGACTCAGCTGCTCTTGACTTAGGCTTCAGTCATGAAGGAAGACTCTCTGTACTGCCTTGAAATACATCAAGATCATCTATCCATTATGACAAGAGCATGCTCCACTTATGGAGAGGCCTGTGCTTTGCAAGGGTGTTCTATACCCCCCACCAAAGCCCTTGATTGCTCTCCTGCTGGCTATCAGTGCCAAAAATTTCTTCAAAAGGGAAAGGTACTGTATGTCAGCTATCTTAATTAATTAAGCCAGAGGAAAAATGCTGCTACTCACACCCTGGTCTGTCTGCCCCAGAGCTCCTGCCCATTGACCATTCCTTTACCTTTTCTGTTCCTTAGTCTTCTTCACTGTGCCTTATTCCAAAACAGTGCCAGTGCCAGTGGTAGCCACTGAGGCCACAGAGGTAGCCAAAGCCAAGCAAAGGCCCGTCTGCACGATTACTGAAAGAAGTGTGTCCTCTACCACATTCTGAGAAAAAAACTAAATATTTTGAATGCTGTTAGTCTCATTGAGTCACTCTTCTCTGATCATGTCTTGTTGGCTAAGGCACGCCGACCCATAGGTCCTATTTTCTAGAGACTTTTGTGGGATCATCTCCAAAGCTGACCTGAGCAAACTAATCTCTCCTGGTTCTGCTCTGTGGGGCATGCTGAGCCCTCCTGTCCTAGGGAACTTCTGCCCCTGGACAAGCTGATCCTTAATGACCTCCAGCAATTAATCATTGCAGAGGGAAAGCACGGTGAATTTGAAGACATAAAAAGATTTTTTAATTTTTTTTCATAATTTTATTGAGAGACAAATAGCAATGAGACAGTTTCAAATCAAATTGGTAGGACAGTTTCAATAATTAACACATTGTATACTGTCTTCTTAGTGGTTATTTGCTGTACAAGATGCAGACATGACATCCTATTTAGAAACACTATTAGAACAAATCCCTCTATTCATTAAGAGAATGGAACTATATATCTATCCTAACTACTTTGAA
>NW_004524911.1:449809-450849 GCF_000260255.1 Octodon degus
CTAACATATACATCAGTGGAGTCGCTGCATTTTTGTAGGTACAAAAATATTCATAGAAATAATAACTGAAAGCATCAAGTTTGATCCAAATTATAGATACACATATCTAAGAAACTCACAAATCCCACATATGAGAAGCATAAAGAAAGATACACTAAGGCATATAATAATCAAAAAGTTTAAACACAGCAAAAATCCTCTTAAAAGCAGTCAGAGGAAAAGAAAATCATTATGTAAAGTACAACAAAGACAAAATGACAGCACTATTCTCTTCAGAAACAGCAGAAACTCCAAAACAGTGGAACAACATCATTAATATAAGTGAAAGAAAGAAACTTTCGAATCAAAATTGAAAACTAAGATAAAATAATTTCCAAATATGAAGACAAAATAATTACTTTTTAGCCAGTGATATTATTCTTACAATTAATGAACTTGGCTGTGCACGTATTTTGTATTCGTCACTCTCAAATATTATCAGATGATTTCATCCTCAGTAATCTAATCTTCCAAAAAGTGTCAGGTTTGATATTAGTGTATAGAGAAAAGTCATTTCCTGCCCCCCAAAAATATAATTCATAAATCTCCAATTTTGCTCTGGGAAGACAGTTCTGACCGACCATCTGTACTGATTTCACTTTTGCTAGAGAGTTGAATTAATGTTGTCAACACTCTTGCTTCAAAGGAGTCACTGGACCACTTGTATAACCTCTTCTCAATATGAAAAAACTCTTTCTAGAAGTTTCATTAGAATAGCAGAGTTAGACACCCACTATCACTGTATTAAATTATTTGGAACAGCAAAGGGAAAATAAATAGTTCAAAACGCCATCTTTAACAGTATATTGACACACACAAAAATGACTTTTGAGATATACAAAGCTAAAAGTATTGATTAGCAAGCCTGCACTATTAAAAAACTGCTTAAAAAGTCCAATAGAGGAGTGTGCGGAGAGTTTCCTGCTACCCTGCGCCGGCGGGACCAGTCCCAGCCCAGGCGCAGCGTGGGCCGGACCCTCTCCCAGCCCCTCGGGCCGCCC
>NW_004524911.1:459114-471099 GCF_000260255.1 Octodon degus
AACTGTCTTATTGCTATTTGTTTCTCAATAAAATTATTTTGAAAACCAAAATAAATAAATAAATAAATAAGTAAATAAATAAAAAGTCCAATAGGTAAAATGAAAATATCAGATGGAAATTCAGATATGCTTGAAGAAATATGCACCAGAAATGATAAATATGTGTTAAACATAAAATTCTCATTTTCTTATCTTCTAAGATAACTTTAAAAGTTAATTGACAGTTTAAAAAAGGTAATTGCTAGTTTAAGGCAAAAATAATATGTAGTGGAGTTTAAAACACAAGTAGAAGTAAGATGTAATTGAGCATAATATTGCATACCTGTAATCTCAGCTACTTGGGAAATTGAAGCAGGTGGATTGCAAATTGGAGTTTATCCCAGGAAACATAATTAGACCCTATCTCAGAAAATACAAAAACTAAAATGTAATACAACGGAGGTTTAAAAAAAACCTGAGGGCTGGCCAGATAACTCAGTGGACTAAAGCACCTGCTTAGGCAGAGTGCAGCAGCCGGGGTTCGATCCCCAGCGTGCCGTGCTGGACCGTTTCCCCTCCCCCCCCCACGGCGTGCTGACACAGAGATTTTGACTGGGCATGGTGGCACACGCCTGTAATCCCAGCGCTTAAGAGGCTGAAAACAGGAGAATCACTACGAGTTGGATCTCACGTAGTGAGACCGTGTAGACCCTGTACTAAATTTAAAAAAAAAAGTCAAAAAACAAACTGAACGAAGTGAAACGCAATAACATAATTGTAAAGTCTGATATACTATCAAAAGTAGAATAAAACTAAAAAATAGATTGTGATAAATTATAGATGTATGCGATCTTTTTAGCTGAGTGGCACAGCACCTGCCTAACTTTGTGCTGAGTGGCCAGCACAAGGTCCTAGTTTTCATTCTTGGTACCAAAAAAAAAAAAAAAAAAAAAAAAAAAGACAAAGCCAAAAACTTTCTTTAATGAAAACTTTAATCCAGATGACTTCATTAATAAATTCTATCAAACATTTTTTGTTTGTTTGCTTTGTGATGGAGTCTTTCCTTGTTGCCCAGGCTGTTCTCAAATTCTTGGGCTCAAGCTCAAGCAGTTCTCTTGTCTCAGCTTTCCATACAGCTGGTACTATAGGTGTGCACCATGATGCCTGGCTCTCTACCAATATTTAAAGAAATAATACAATCTCTCTCTCTCTCTCTCTCTCTCTCTCTCTCTCTCTCTCTCTCTCTCTCTCACCAGGATTCAACTCTGGCCCCTTGTACTTGCCAGGCAGGCACTTGTGCCACTGAGCTACATCCTGGCTCAGTCTTTTTGATAAAGTTGCAAAGGAAATAACATTACACAACTTATCCTATGAGAACAAAATTAAACTGATAGCAAAATCAGACAAACAAATTACATATACAACTATAGACCAGCATTCCTCATGAACATATACATGAAAAAAATTAACAAAAATTAAACAGATACAATCTAAAACCATATAAACAGATCCTTATAACAAAGTGAGCTTTTATCCTCAGAGCGTAAGATTTATGGTTTTGGTTTAATATTCCAAAATCAATCAATGTAATTTATCATCTTCACAGAACAAAAAAGAAAATATAGTCTGGGCATGGTGGCACACACCTGTAATCCCTGAGCTGGGGAGGCTGAAAATAGGAGGATCCCTATGAGTGCAAGCTGTGTAGTAAGACCCTGTATCACATACATAATAAAAAATATAATAATAAAAAAGAAAATCTATATGACCATATTAGTAGAGGCAGGAAAACATGCTAAAAAATTAATCACCCTAAGAATAAAAGACATTTTCCTCAATCTGATAAAGAGCAGCTATGAAAAACCAACAGCTAATCTCATACTCAATAAAGACTGAATGCTTTCTCTTGAAAATCAGGAGTAAGGGGGCCAGGGAGATGGCTCAGTGGAATAAGCGCTTCCCTGGCAAGCGCAAGGGCCTGAGTTCAATCCCCAGTTCTGCCAGAAAAAAAAAATCAAGAGTAAGACAAAACACATATGATTTCCTCACTTCTATTTAACATTGTACTGGAGGTTCTAACCTTTGAAATATGATGATATAAATAATATTGTTTTTACAATATTATTACACACAGTTGCACAATTATTATTGTTTGTACAATATTATTTGTACTATTCTTTCTGTATAATTTATAAAAGAAGAAGTAAAGCTGTTTCTCATATATTGCATTCATTCTCTATAGAAAATCATAAGGTATTTACAAAACAAAGAAACTATCCAATTATCAGAGACCTGTTCAGTGGTTTCCAATCTCCTGCCAAGTGTTATGCATAACTCATGATGGGAAGAAAGAGCAAGAGATAAAATAAAGGTGTATGAGGGATCTGAGACGACCAGTTGTTTGTGGAGAACTAAAGGCCACAAAGCACTCAGAACCTTAATATTTATTCATTGAGGGAAATGGTAAGGGGATTTTGTGGCTGGATGTGCTAGACACGTGGCAAGGCTGGCAAGGCTTGTAACAGAAGGGACGAAGCATTCTTGCGGAAGGGACAGGAACAGCGAGATATTAGGTTATGGTTAATGAGTAACCTGTTTTGTGGCCAATTCTGGGAAGGAATTTTCCTCTGGAGTCACGCAGGCCTCATTGGAGATGTTATCTTGTATCTTAGCCCCATGGTATCACAGCTCAGCTATCTCAGCTGCAATGATGGCCATTGATGATAAACAATGCTAAGCCATCAGCCACCTGTTTTCATGAAGATACATACACAACCTCAGTAGACTCGCTAAACTGAAAGCCAGTTTAGGGAAATCATCTCTATACAGTCTGCACAATCACACTTGGGTCTGGGGGAAGGGCGACATGGTGGTCTTCCACACCCAGTTCGGATGTAGCTCAGTAGTAGAGTGCTAGCATAGCGTGAGCAAACCCTGGGTTCAAGCCCCAGCATCCGAAATGAAAAGATCAATATATCTAATCAACTGTATTTATATCCTATTTATATCCATTGGCATCAGCAATGAGAATTTGAAATTTAAAATATCATTTATATTAGCATCACAATATATGAAATAACAAGGAATGAATTTGACAAAAGATGTGCAAGACTGATGCACTGCAAAATTATAAACTGTTGCTGAGAAAATTAAAGAAAGTATTATATGTTCACAGATTAGAAGACTCAACATTGTACAAACTAAGAAGTTTATTCTAAAATTCATATATAAATGCAAAGATCCTGAAATAACCAAAACAATGTTTTTGGAGAAGAATAAAGAGGACGTACACAATTTGATTTTTAGCCACAGCAATCAACATGACGTGGAAGTTGTGTAAAGATCTGTGGCAACAGAATCAATAAAATATCAAACTTGGACATGATAGAAACCATTTTGAATGTTCTTCAACTTTGGTGCTTAGGAATACTGTGGTTTTTTATCTCATTGTGAAGAAGAGCCTTTGTAAAGTTTGTGATATCACAGTTTGGAAGCAAGGAACAGAGTGAGTAAACCTTAAAAATGAATCTACTAGTCTCCATAGATTGCTACAACCTGTTGAACATCTAATAAGAGAGTTTATTAGCGCTGTGTGCATAATGTAAAGCAGGTGGTGTTGGAGCACACCGAGATTTCTTGGACTTTAGAAAGTTAAAAGAAGCATATAAATGGAGTTGGTTACAAAATATAGTTGCTGAAGTAAGTGGAAAACAAGAGAAATTCTCAGAGAACGCAGAAAAGGCTAAAGAAATTAAGGAGAGGAGCACAAAAGAGATGTAGAGGGCCTTTCAGGAGGTGCAATCTATTCATACTAGGATTCCTTAAACAGAAGACAAAGCAAATGAAACAAACAATAATTAAGGAATTAATTGAAGAATACTTTGCAGAGTTGAAAAGCAAAGGAGGCCTGCAACTGAAGAAGGCTCCCAAGGTAACTTTAAAATTTAATGAAAAGAAGAAACGCCTAGACATATCCTGCCTTGTGACTTTTTTAAATTTCAAGGCTAAAGAAAAAAATTCTGTCTTGGTCTAAACCATCCAGTAGAAAAGTATAAAAATGAGGTATATAAAGTAAATCCATATTAATACGATGAGCTGTAAAAGGCTCAAGTCAATAACTTCTGAGGATAACTCACTAATATTATGGACTGCTAGACAGTATTAGATGTTTAGTTGAATTCAAACACTTATAGTATTTAGATGCCAATAGAATATTCACCTCTGACAGGACAAAAAAAATAATTAATTAATTAATTAATTAAAAAAATTCTGTAAGTATCCAGGCAGAGAAAGCAGGTTACCTATAAAAGGGACAAAAGTTAGACTGACCTCAGACTTTCCCCCTACATTTCTAAATTCCAGAAAGCAATAGAACAGCATTTACAGAATTTTAAGGGAAAATAATTTTATAAAACAAGAAATATATACCCTGCCAAGTTAGTATTTCTGTATAAAGGCAACTGGAAGACATTCTCAGATGCTAAGGGCTTAAAGAAAGTATAACAACCAAGAATCTTCTCTAAAATTTTTGCTAATTTACTGTGTGAAAGATTTTATTGCAATCATTAAAACTAGTTAAGAAGCATAAGTCGGGCTGGGGAGGTAGCTCAGTAGAATAAGAGCCTGACTGGCAAACACAGGGTCCTGAGTTCAATCCCTAGCACCGCAAATAAATAAATAAATAAAAATTTTTTTAAAAGAAGCATAAGTCTAAACTTGGTACATGTAGAGTAATAAACCTAAATGCAAAATAGATTTGTAAGATAGATCTGAATTTTTCAGTTTATGTAGTTTTAAATTGTCCAAGGGTATGCCAAATATCCACTGTATTGGGTAAATAAATACTGTTTTGTTTTGTTTTTTTGCCATCAGTATTATAGATAATGATGCATTTTGTTAGGACAAATGAATGCTAAATAAAAGTGCTTTGTCATTGTGGACAGGATAAGTACAACAAAGACATTCTATTGTTAATATGACAAAATTGGAAAATGGTGCAACTTTATTTCCTTTAAAAAAAATCTAGCAGGTTCATAATATTAATACTAATAACGTCAGGAGAAAATTCCCAAGGCACTTCAACATTCAAGAAGTGATATACAAGGGGCTGGGGAGATGGCTTAGTGGAATAAGCGCTTCCCTGGCAAGCGCAAGGGCCTGAGTTCAATCCCCAGTTCCGAAAAAAAAAAAAAGTGATATACATTATTGATTAAGAGTGCAAGTTCAATATAAAGAACTGAAAAAATCAGACCCCCAAATTTAAAGACCCAATTAAAAAATGGGCATTTGAGATGAACCCACATCTCAGATGAACAAATACGGTTGGCAAATAAATATATGAAAAAATGTTCAGTATCACTGGTGATTTCAGAGATGCAAATTAAAACAACACTGAGATTCTATCTCACTCCAGAAAGAAGGGCTATCATTAAGAAATCAACCAATAACAAATGGTGAATAGACTGTAGGGGAAAAGAACCTTTCTCCACTGTTGGTGAAAATGTGGGGGGACATTTTAAAAAAAAAGAAAGTGTAGATTGATAAAAACACTGTGGAAATCAGTGTGGAGATTCCTCAAAAAGCTAGGATTGAAGGACCCATTTGACCCAGCTATTCCCCTTTTGGGTAACCTCCCAAAAGAACTAAAAGCATCATACCACAGTGATATGTGTGCAACCAAGTTTATGGCAACACAGTTTGTAATGTTAAAATCTTGGAAACAGTCCAAATGTCCATTAACCAAGGAATAGATTAAAAAAAGATGTTTGAATGTTGCCCTTGCTTTAACAAAAAAAAGGAGGTGAGAAAAATCCTTAATTCTGCCTTCTTAATTCAGCACCCTAGGACTTTTGTAGCATACTGTTTGCTTTACTGTTATATCTTCTATCTAGATGTCCCTGTGGAGCCTCATACTGTCATAGGTAAGGCTTTTCAGAGGAGGCTGGCCTAGGGTGTGTGATACTGGAATAAAGCACATGATGCAAGGATTCAAGGTGAATGCTGGGATTAAGAGTGCTCCATCCTGTGTGTGCTACCTGCCCAAGAGTCAGTACCCTGGATGGAATTTAACAGATGGAATTAGTCCCTGCTAATTCACTGCTTTGCTGCCTTCTGCCTGCCTGCTTTGCCATGGGCTGTTTCACCTCCACAATGCTCCTCTGTTGTACCCTTGCCTTGGAGCCTGATGCCTATGGACTGAAAACTCTATGAAATGTGAGCTGAAATAAACCTTTTCTTCTTTAACTTTGGGTGTTTGGCATTTTGTCTTAACAAGAAAAGTAACCAAGATGCTCACCAACTGACTCTTTGCATTCCCCCAAATACTGGTAGTTCTTCATGTTCTCCCTGCTGTACCTGAAATCTCAGTCTGTCAGTCTGTCAGTCTGTCAGGTGCTCTCTCTGTGTCTCTATCTCTGTCTCTGTCTCGGTCTCGGTCTCTCTGTGTCTGTCTGTGTCTCTGTCTGTCTTTCTCTCTCTCATCATCTGTCTCACCTATGATGCTATCATCTTCAGATTACATCTTTTAAAAACTGTGTATGTACAACTCAAGCTCCCAACAATGCCAATGAACCAGATTTTTTAATTGTGGTATGCTCGCATGATGGAATGCTATTTGGTAATAAAAGATCTTTTCAGTCAACAAAGTGGGTAAATCTCACAAACATAAAGTTAAGTAAAAGAAGTATATATTCTATTGGTTTTCTATTTATATAAAATGCAAAACCAAGTAACACTAAACCATGCCCTGAGATGGCCTGGATACAATGACTGTCCAGTAGCAAGAACACATCTTGTGTCTATATTTTAGTATATCTACCAAAACCAACCAAGCCTGGATTGCAAAGAAAACCTTGAGACTCTTGCTGTTCCAGGACAAAACGAACTGCTCAAAATATGCTGGAGCGTAACAAAAAGACAGAAAAAAAAAAAACCAAACAGAATCAAGATCAGTAAGGCTCCCCAGAGCTGAGGTTATATATTTTCAGCAATGGACTAGTTGCCTAGTGTTCTTGGCACCCTGGGTTTCATCCATAGCACTGCTAGAAAAAAACCCAATAATTTAAATAATAAATAATCCATTGAGGGTCAGAGAGATAGTTTAGCAGTCTAAACACCTGCCTGGCAAGCACAAGATCCTAAGCTCAATTCCCAGAATCAAAACCAAAAACAAACAAACAAAAAACCTAAAACAAACAACAACAAGAAAAACCATTGAATAAAATAAGAATCCATAAATCTATCTAATATAACTGACTAAGCGAATACATTAATTTTTAAAAATCAATTTTTCCTAGGGCCCAGGGAGATAGCTCAATACAATAAGCCCTTGCCTGGCAAGTGCAGGGTCCTGAGTTCAATCCCTGGCACCGCAAAACAAAAATAAACAAAAAAACAAAAAACAAAGCAAAAAAAACTACAAAAGAAAAGCTAGGAAACATGACAGGGGCAAAACCATACATTTACAAGCACAAGATGGGTAAGGCAATGATCCTGAGAATCTTCAGCATGTTTTTGAAACTAACAGTTAATTGGTAGGATTCTCATCCTGACTAACTATATATGTTGATACCTGTGAACCAAGCAACTGCACCGATGATAGCAGTGTATAATGGTAGGGTCATGCTTGGAATGCCTGTCATTCTGGTCTTCTAAATACATACTGGTCATGTCATATCAATTACTGCTATATTGTCTCTCAAGTAAATGTTTGTTTTTTAAAAAAGGGTAATAAATGAGAATGAGACAAGAAAAAAATGTCATAGGACTCTCCTGCTACAAAGCTGTATATGGTTAGATTTCTAATTTTTGTGTAAAATATGTAATTGTTTATTCCAATTTTTAAGTATTTTTTTCTTTTTTTCCACATTCTGTAGGGATTTAAAGGTTAACATGTCAATACTTGATGGAAAATACCTGTTCTATGCTGTATCTAAGATGTTTGATATTCAGACAGATACTGAGTGAGGTTAAGCTCAACTGCCTAAACTGGAGGGTTAACAACTTAAGTTTGCAGACCAAAAATTAGAGAAAAAGAAGGATTACAAGGATATCCAACATTTTGGCCCTAGCCTTTCAAGGTCAGTGAGGACTCAGGACATAGGAGAACCTATACTATAACATCCTGTAACTCAGTGATGTCCCAAATTTTCTGATCAAGGAGATTATGGCACCACAGAGGAAAGTAATTGATGAAGTAGAATGTGCCTAAGGAGAGTCACATGGAGAGAAAACATTCTCTCAGGTTTTCACAGAAAGAAAATTGGTCAAGCAATGGCTGTGACTCATCTACATGGCTGACACTGACAAAGGATCTACAAACTGCGGTACAGGGTTTCAGGGTAAATCCTGAGGGGACTTGAACTGACCTTGTCAGTTAGAAAAGTTACATTTCTTGTTATATAGGTCTTGCTTTATCTTGGTCTTAACCATCCAGCAGGAAGGTACAATAGTGAGATATGAAAAGTAAAGCCATATTAATATGCTGAGCTGTAAAAGGCTCAAGTCAACAACTTCTGACATTGCCAGTCCTACGGATAACCCTCTACTATTATGGACTACTGGACTATATTGGACTATTTTGCTGAATTCATGTACCTACAATATTTAAATGGCAATGGAATACCTATCTTTGACAAAACTAAACAAAAAAAAGGGATACAAATCAAGGACCATTTTGTATCTGTATATACAAAATAGGATAGATATACAGCTACTTTCACTTAATTCAATGAGAAGAAAGATTTGTACTAATAGTGTTTGGACAGGATATCATGTCTGCATCTTGTACTGTGAATAACCACTACGAAGACAACAATATGCAATGTATTAATTATTGAAACTGTCCTATTAATCGGTTTTGAAGCTGTCTCATTGCTATTTGTTTCTCAATAAAATTAATAAAAAATAAATAAAATGTTGACAGAACAAAAAAGTGACTTTTCCTGATTGTAGAATGTGAACTAATAAACATAGAAGGAATAATAATGGAGTTAGAAAAGCACCATTTGGCACCCAACAAAGTAATCATTTCAGGCATGTGCAGTGGGATTATAAGAGAGTGAGGGGAAATGCCGGCTTTTTATTGCACACACTTCTGGGCTGTTTATGCATCTCCTACTAAGTCTCACAATATGTGTGTTCTCATGCATTACTTTGTGTAATTAAAATATGCATATTCTTTTGACATAGCAAGGGACATGTGTTTGTCACTGTCAGTGCTTGATGCAAGATAGTAGAGATAAATAAATCTCACTGAAGTGGCACCCAGGAACAACGTCTCCTGAGAGGCAGAGATAAGAGAGGCAGCCCTAATTAACTGTGGTACTCCAAATACACCAGAACATGGTGATAAGTAGGATCATACCTGACTACCTGAGCATAATGCTAGGAACATAATAAGTACTCAGTGGTACAGGATCTCAGGATCAATCCTGAGGGGATTTCACTAACCTTATCAGACCCAAAAGCTACAACTCTTGTTGCACAGGTCCTGCTTTACCTTGGTCTTAACCATCCAGCAGAAAAGTATAAAAACGAAGTATAAGAAGTAAAGCCATGCTGTTATGTTGAGCTGTAGGGGAGTCAGGTCAACAATTTCTGACATTGCCAGTTAAACAGAAGACCCAATACTATTATGGGCTACTGGACTCTTTTAGAATATTTTGCTGAGTTAACACACCTATAATATTCAAATAACGGAACTAAACAGAAAAAAAGGCTATACAGATGAATGTGCATTTTGTATCTGTGTATTCAAAGTGGTTAGGATAGATATATAGTTACATTCTGTTAATGAATAGAATGATTTGTTCTAATGGTGTTTGTAAATAGGATCTCAAGTCCGCATCTTGAACAGCAATTAACCACTAAGAAGAATATATGCAGTGTGTTAATTATTGAAACCGTCCTACCGATTTGATTTGAAACTGTCTCATTGCTATTTGTTTATCAATAAAATTATGGCAAAAAAGTACTCAGTAGCTGATTGCAGAAGGTGTAAGGCACTACATCTAGTCTGATACTTAACATAAGAAATGTGGACTCCGAAGTATCCTATATAAATAACTATAGGATATAGAAGCATCAACACTAGAAGGACAAACCAAAAATTACATGAGGGAGGGGGTATAACAAGGTTTAAAAACAGGATGGACATGATGTTTCTCTAAGTCTTAAGCTATATAGTTGAGACCTTAAAAACATAAAATATTTTATACATTCAAAAATTAAAATTCAATTAAAGTTTTAAAAATCAACCTCTAAAAATTGAGAATAAACTGGAATGAAGAAACTAAACTATATCACATTGGTGACATAGCTTCCAGAGATGATACATATACATATACGATTTCCAGCAACTTTAGAACACAAGAGTCTAATTGTTGGTAAAAATGTTTTTATTACTTTAATGCAGTGAAAGCATTTTTATGAACTGAGGTTGTCAGTATAAAAGTACCATCTATGAACAATACAAAATTCTAAATTACCTAAACAATAATTTTGAATTTAAAATAGCATATGATCCAATGACACTGCTGCTTCTTTCAAAAAAGTTTTCCTTGTCCTGTTCATTGGAAATGTTCAGAAGTAGTAACAATGGTCACATTACGTCTTGGTGTCTAGAAACATCTCAGTCAAAAGAAACCAGAGTTCCTTGCAGAAACGTCTGATTCGTAGTCTGGAGCAGGAAATGTCCAACATGGGCCTGAAGCATCTTTTCATAACAGGAACCAAGGAAAGCACCAAAACTGCTAGTGTCATGTCAAAAAGATCTAGGAACAAATTGAAAGGGAACATACTGACCAAATATGATACAATTTGAATGGCAGAGTAATGATTGCAATGGATTGAAACACTAAGTATTTCTTTATAGACCAAACTAAATTCATAGTGACACTAAAAATGAGAGGCAAGACAAGCAAAACATCTTTATTTGAATTACTGGCAAAAATGAAGGCCTTCTGCCTCTGCCTTGGCCTTGGCCTCTCCTCCTCCTCTTCCTCCTCCTCCTCCTCCTCCTCCTCTTCTATATCCCTGGCCCTGTTGTTTGTTTTTTGAGACAGGCTCTTAGCATATAATTCAGGCTGATCTTCAACTCACTAAGTAATCCATGCTGGCTGTGAACTCATGGCAATCCTCCTGCCTCAGCCTCCAGAGTACCGGGATTACAGGTGTGTGCCACCAAGTCCAGCTTCAACTAGTTCTGAAAATTAGCATTTAAAATGACAGAATTACATATTTATCTTCTCTTTCCTGTATTAACTATATTTGGATGTAGTAAAATAATCTAAGTTGATGAAGCAAAGTATGTAGAAGAATGCCAGTTAATAAAAGCAGAAAAGTTATGGAAAGGTCACCACTTTGCAAGTTGCAATAACTGACCCAGGCAACATTCGTCAATAGATGAAATCATTAGGTGAAAGTTTGATGGGAAAATTTACCATGAAGGAATTAGTCTATTACTGTTTGACTCACTGATGAATTGTAATCTCATTAAAGGCAGGACCACTAGACATTATATGCCACCCAAATGTAATTGGAATTCCACAGTACCATCTACAAAGCCTTCCTAAATAAATAAGTAAATATCCAGAGCTCAACAGTCTAACCTCCATCTCCAGGAATAATAGGGAGTACAGAACATGTTCAATATCAACACTAAGGATGGGGGAGGTGGCTCAGTAGAATAAGCACTTCCCTGGCAAGCACAAGAGCCTGAGTTCAATCCTCGGTTCTGAAAAAAAAAAAGTCAACACTAAGAGGCAAACAGACATATCAAGAAGTTTAAGAAGCAGGATCCTTCTATAAGCTACACTGGTAAGTCTATGGTATGAAACAAAAAATAGAAAGAGAAAATCTACTCTAGATTAGGAGACATATCCAACAATTCAACTCAATTTATTTATTTCTAGTAATAGAGATTGAACCTAGGGCCTTGCATTCACTAAGCAAGTGCTCAGTCATGGAGCTGTACCCCCAGCCCACCTTTTTTATTTTTTTTAAACC
>NW_004524911.1:471219-486895 GCF_000260255.1 Octodon degus
GCTGGCATGTGGTGCTGGGGGATTGAACCGCGGTCTCTGTGCTTTGCTAAGCTTGTTCTAAGTAGGTGCTTTAGACCACTGAGCCATCTCTCCAGCCCCCACCTTTTTTATTTTCAAAGAGAATCTTGCTAAATTTCCCAGGCTGGCCCTTATGTTTGCAATCTTTTTGCCTCAGCCTCCTGAATAGTTGGGATTACAGGTGTTTGGCCCCATTAGAACAAGCCTTCTATAAAAAGGCATTTAATTATGATGACAAACAGGATTGTGGACTTACTATTATTAGACATTAACAAAGAATTGTGGTGTTTAAATGTAGTAATGCTATAGTGCTTTCATCAAAATATACTTATTCTTATAATTGCATATTAAAATACACAGGAATATGATATAATGTCTGCTATATGCTTTAAAAGTAGTTCAATTAAAGAAAAATATAATAAATGAAACAAATAGGATAGAATCCTACTCACTGTTTAATCTGGGAAGTGTGTATGAGTATTTGTATGTGAATAGTCAAGACATTACTCTATATGCTCCAAATATCCATAATTTTAAAAATTACAGTTCTTTGATAAAGGAAGTAGGTATACTTTCTCTAAGAAAAATTTCACAGTAAGTTGCAAGGGAGAATTTTTTCAAGCCTCAGATGAAAACTCTGTTTAGATATAGTAACTAGGACAGTTAAAATGGGTAAGAAATGTACAAAGCCATTCCCAAATGTTTACATAGAAAATAAGAAATTATGATAAGAATGAGATTTTTTTTACAAAAAAAGAATCACTAATTCTAGGGACCCTGGGTGCCATTAATGTTCTATTTCTTTAGCTAAGCAGTGGTTACATGGGTGTTAAATTTATAACTATTTGCTAGTCTGTATCTATAAGTCTTAAGCCCATTTCCATTTGTACAGTATATTTCACAATTTTAAAAGTTGAACTTTTTGTGTCAAGGTCTTGGTAAGTTGTCCAGGCTGGCCTCAAACTCAAGATCCTCCTGCTTCAACCTCACAAGCAGCTAAAGATTGCAGATATGTGCTATCATAACTGTCTTAAAAAGTTGATCTTTTAAAAAAGTAGGAATGCAGAGTAAACCATGACACTCCTCCCAAGTCTTTGCAGCCTAGACTGGTTAAGGAGAACACAGAACCCCAATAGAGGTACTTTGCCTTCCAGCTGGCAAAATGCAATCATTCCAGGAGACAGAATGAAGAAAATATATGACTTTCTTGTGGAAAAACATAAAACAAAATTTCATAACAAAATAATAGAAGAACAAGAAATCCTCTAAAAATTACCTCCCTGCCCACTCAGAATGTGAAATGAAAAGGAGCAAGCAGAAAGAAATCAAGCTCTTCCATTTCTTTTTCTTTTTTTCTTTTTCTTTTTTTTTGTATTTTAGGGAAGGGTCTACAGGGTGTTCAGGGTCTCACTACTAGACCGGACTCGTAGTGATCCGCCTCTTTACAGCCTCCCAAGAGCTGGGATTACAGGCGTGCACCACCACACACAGTCTCAATTGCCATCTCTAGGGGTCAGGGAGATAGTTCAGTAGAATAAGTGCTTGCCTGGCAAGCGCAAGGGCCTGAGTTCAATCCCCGGTTCTGAAAAATAAATTGCCATCTCAGTGCACCCCAGGGGTGAGGTTGGCACGGCAGGCTCAGGGATCAAACCCCTGGCCCCTGCACCTGCTTGCAGGTGCTTTAATCCACTGAGCTATTTGGCGGGCCGTTTCCATTTCTATAATGTTGAAATGGCTTCAAAATGAGGGACTGTGGCTATAAGCATGTGACTCAATTTCCCCTGTCCACTCCCCAGCTTGACTGTTTTTTTCCTTTGTGCTCTTCTCGTAGAGACAAGCCTATTTATATAGTAGATTCATGCCATTTAGAAAAAAACGTGTGTGTGTGTGTGTGTGTGTGTTGCTAAAGACTAAACCTAGTAATCTACCCCTGAGCTATACCTTCAGCTCTAAAAACACTGATGTTTAAATATTGACCTTGTGTCTCACAGCCCTGACTGATTTACTTATTTAATAATATTTAATAATTTTGAGGGATTTTTTATACACAAAAATCTTGCCATTTGTAAATATTTGCATGTTTATTTTTCCTTTCTAAATCTATGTCATTTTCCTTGCTTTAATACCCCAGTCAAGACCTTCAGTAAAATTTAAATAATAGTGATTATAGTGGGCATCTTTGTTCCATGCCCAATCTTAGAAAGCACTTAATATTACCCCATTAGGTATATTTGGCATTGCTTTTTAAGGAATTGCACTTATATCCTAGCAAATTTATGTTCTTTCTTCTTTGTCATGATACTTTTTTTTGCACGTGTTGAAAATAAATTTCCTACATTAGCAAAATTAGAATTCTCCAGTGCCATAAATTAGAAGAACCACTGCAGCATTATTTGATCCCAATTTAATTGGTTTTTTATTGTTGTTGTTTTGTTTTCTTTGGTTTGTTTCAGACGGGGTCTCTGTGTAGTTTGGGCTGTTCTTGAATTTAATATGTACCCCAGGCTGGCCTCAAACTCAGTATTAATCCTAGGCTGTCCTTGAACTCATAACAGTATTCTTGTCTCAGCCTCTTGAGTGCTGGGATTACAGGTGTATGTCCCCATATCCAACAAGGTTTTTGTGTTTGTTTGGTTGGTTGGTTGGGTTTGGGTTTTGCAGGGGGGTGTGTTGTGTGTCTTAAGACAGGGTCTCTCTGTGTAGTTTAGGCTGGTCTTGAACTCACTGTCTGTCCCAGACTGGCCTCAAACTCATAATAGTCCTCCTGATTCAACCTTGAGAGTGCTGCGATTACAAGCATGTGCCACTGTGCCTGGTTTAATCCCATTTAAAACTAGTATTTTTTTCCTTGTTTTCATATCTCTGCCCATCCTGTGTTCTCACTTATCCCATGACACTGTCTGGAAACATTGACCTGAATATAGGTTTCTGCCTGTCCAGTGCCCCCGAGATAGTAAGGGTAGCACAGGAGAAAACCTGGTAGCTGTTGATCAGAGCTGGGCATACTTGCTCCTCCCCACTGACCCCATTGTCCACCTCCAGGCTCTGCCCATAGAATCATATTCCAAACAAATTTAACCTACTCTCAGATCCCTCCCATCCTAAAGCCTCTGAGAAGCATCTCTGCATCTCTGCATCTCCGTCCCGGCCCAGACCCAGAACACCCCCTACACCACTCATCCTTTGCACTTACAGCCTATGTGAGCTGCTCTCTCAGCAGTCCCTTGGCCACCTCTCCCCACTTCCGCACGCGCCATTCTCCAGCATCTCAGAAAGGCCTCAGCGTGTTTTCCCCAGCCAGCTATTGTCCTGGTGGTAAAGCGGCCACACCAGCATCCCACCCCTTCGGCCAGTCAACCAGTGGCTCAGGCCTCTCTGGCCTCCTTTTTTGTCCCGCCCTAGGAAGAACCAGTCTGCTGGTGGGGAGTCTCCCAGTCTGCCTGCTGCTCAGCCTCTCTCTCTCCTCTCTCTCCTCTCTCTCTCTCTCTCTCTCTCTCTCTCTCTCTCTCTCTCTCTCTCTCCCCTCCCTCCCTCTCCCTCTCTTCCTCTCTCTCCCTCCCCCTCCTCTTCCTCCCTCCCTCCTCAGCCCGCCCCTGAGGAAGGGACCGTGCAAATCGAGGAGAGGGGGGGACAGACAGGCCGATTGGGGTCCAGCTTAGGGCCCAGGACTCCCCACTGATGCCTATCTAGGCTGGGTATCCCTAACATCTTAGCACCTGGATTTGTGTGAGCCGGGGTGATACCCAAGCTGGAAGATCCTTCCAGTAGGCTCATGGTGACCTCTTCTTGCATCAGGACCCCCCTCGAATGCTCTGAGCCACCCTCCTCAACCCGGATCTAAAAACCCGGGACACATCTATCAGGCCAACCACTCTCTCTCCACCCCACCTCCTCTTTCTGGCATCCATCCCCTCCCCAACACCTCTGTTGCTGCCTCTGGCTGTGGATCCATACCTCTCCCTATCCCCAGCACACCTGGGGAGCCCGGGGAGCCTGGGTGAGAGACCTCCCCAACCTGGGACTCTCCCTTGCAGAGCCCAGTGTGCTCCCAGGGAGGAGTCTCGGACCCTGTGCATCTGCTAGAGGCTTGGCAGAGGCCCCATAGGGACCGTGTCTTCTGAGGACAAAAGGCGGCGGCCAGCAGGCAGACAGGAGGGGGAGGGTGGCGACCAGGCTGGCAGACGGATGGAAGGGCCAGCCCTGGCCCTCCTCCCACCAGAGCTGTGGCATGAAGATGGGGGTGGGAGTGTGTAGTGGGGAAAGCACCTGCTGGGGCCCCCACCTGCCACCTAGTTGGGTACCCCAAAGTTGTGTGCTGCTCACCTGGTGTTCCCCAATAGCACCAGCACTGCCCAGTACAACCCTCCTGTGCCTGCTTCCCCTGATGCCAGCGATTTAGAACAGTCCAGCTGTATCCACAGCAACAGAAGCAGAAGTGTCACTGGCGGCCAGATTACTGAGGGTCCCACAATGTGCCCTGGGCTGTGGTTTATCCTGGGTGAGACAGCTTGAGCCCCTTTTTTGGAATCCAAGACAGCCGAGCTGAGAGATCCCAGGTAAGCAGTCAGCACCCCTCCACCAAGGATGGGTGGCTGGAGTTTCTCTTCTGTCTCTTCACACATAATTCAGAGTCTCCATCACTGCCATGCTCTCTCTCTCTCTCTCTCTCTCTCTCTCTCTCTCTCTCTCTCTCTCTCTCTCTCTCTCTCTCTCTCTCTCTCTCTCTCTCTCTCTCTCTCTCTCTCTTTCCCCCTCCCTCTCCCCCTCCCCCTCCCTCTCTCCTCCCCCTTCCCTCTCTCCCTTGGTCTGTCTGTCTCTGTCTCTCTGCTACATCACAGGAGCAGGAGCTGCTCGAACACTCCCTAGAAATACCTTATCTTCACTAATCTTCCCCAATCCCAAATGTCCCATGAGAAAGGGAACCACCACCTGTTTACCTGCACAGGGGCTGTTTTTATCATTATGCTCGTGTTGGAGCACAAAGCTGTTTTAATACTTCCTGTGCGCTAGCTGTAGAGGAATTCCTGGGAGCCCAGCTGTGGTGTTCCCTCACAATGTCTGCAGCTGCTCGCGCTCTCTCTGTCTCTCTGTCTCTCTGTCTCTCTGTCTCTGTCTCTGTCTCTCTGTCTCTCTTTCTCTCTCTCTGCATACACACGGGTAGATATGACAGGAAAGCTGCTTTTAACTTTGACCCCCCCACTCCTTTCTTCCTTTGCATCCTTCCTTCTCTTTCTCCCCACAGGTAGCACAGACTTTTGCCCCCTCACCAATGGAAGAAATGCTGTGGTTCTCAGCTGTGGGAGGAAATCACTGTAGGGTTAAAGGAAGGTGAGGTGGGGATGGGGAACACTTTAGACCCTAAGCTGCCTGATGGCTCTGAGAGGACAAGGACCAACTCATGTGACAACCTGGGTCTGAGGGAGGCCAGGCACAATATGCTTGTCCCCACAGTGTGGGACACAGCTTCCATCACATGGTTGTCTGTCTCAGATACCCATGTTGTGTCTGGGACCTCTAGATCTTATGGCTTAGTTCATGGTGGCCAGATGTCCTCTACATCTAGAATGGCAGAAAAACCTGGTACATGGAGAACAAGGATTCTACAGGGACAAATCTCCCAACTACTAGCTTTGCAACTCTACTAGAAGCATGCCACTTATTGAACCTCAGTTTTTGCATCTGTCACAGAGACTGGTAACCCTTCCTTCGTGAGTGTGTGTAAGGGTTAAAGAAGTTGGTGTGTGTAAATAAGGGATGTGCATAGAGGTGGCATGAAAGAATGTCAGTAAAGCTCATGATCAAATTGTTCTTAATTGTTCATGATTAACATTGCTGTTGGTCATTTGGGGGAGGTACTCTCCAGAGTCTCAACAGAGATCTGAGGAAGGCAGCAGGTGGACAAATGGGATGGGAAGCAGGGGAAGGTAGAAGCAGCTCTCTTGTTTGTAAGAGGTATGGCAGGCAGTCTCCCACTTCTACCCTACTCCTGGCTTCTTTCTTTGTATTTGCCTCTGTACACACACACACACACACACACACACACACACACACACACAGAACAAATTGAGCCCCTGTGAGCCAGCAGGGGTCTAACTTGCAGCTTGCTGTATTCCTAGCCCTGACAATGTGTGTCTCTCTGCTGAAGGGAGACTTGGCAAGAATTTGCCTGTGGTAAGTGGTTGGCAGGGCCTAGAGACAAGGCTGAAGCTTTTGAGACCACAGAGTTTCAGGTAGAGCTGGGGTGTGGCCCATGCAGCATGCAGACCTATGGGGAATGAATGCAAAGAGTTGCTTACCTAGAGCCTGGGCTGGGGTGAGATGGGGTCTGCTGGCTGGTGTCTGGACATGGAGATAGGGTGGAACACTGAGTGAGGGATTAGGAGCCAGCAGAGACACGGCAGGAGGGCAGGACAGGGCCCCAGAGGACCCTCTCTGGGAGAGCAGGCTACAGCTAGGGCCTCAAAGCACAGACTTTTTTTTTTTTTTTTAATTATTTATTTTTATTTATTACATTTTTTTAATTTATTGTGTGTGTGTGTGTGGCCAGCTCAGCCCACCAGGGGGCGGGGCTGGATGGCATGTGGTGCTGGAGAATTGAACCACGGTCCTTGTGCTTTGCCAAGCTTGTTTCAAGTAGGTGCTTTAGACCACTGAGCCATCTCTCCAGCCCGCACAGACTTTTTTGAAAAGGAATTTGTTGTGGAAGGCAAAGAGCACAGCCTGGAGCTGAGTGTGGCTGTACACGTGTGATTGAAAGTGTGTAGCTGTATGTATACAGTCTGTGTGTGCATATCTGTTCATGGGATTGTGGGTATGTGTGAGCAGGCCATGTGATAGTGTGTGGGAGTGTGTGGGTGTCTGCATAGACTGGTATATGTACAGGGGGTAGGTATGACTTTGCATGTCTGTCTGGGCGAGCAAATGGGCATGTTTGATTCTTACCCAAGTGTGTATTTCTCTGTCTGTGCCTATAGGCCTGTTGATGTCTCGTTGTATCTCTGTGTGGCATCAATTTGCCTTTGAGTGTATATGCCTGTTTGTTTGTATGTATATGAGGGTGTAGGTTTCAGAATGCTGGAGTATTCATGCCCACCTAAGTGACTGCTTATTTCTGATGGTGTATGTTCATGGATGCCCACATGTGCTTGTGAGTATGCATTTAAATGGTGTGTTTGTGAGAGTACAGGTATGTAAGTGCATGATCATTTATGTGGGAGAAGGTGTATGTATATGAATATGCTTGTATGGTATGTGGCGTGGGTGAACTTGTTGTGTATTTATGTGAATAAGTCTTTGTGTGAATGTCTGTGTGTATTCTCTAGCATTTCAAATTAGGTTTGTACATTATGTAATAGACATTCAATAATTCTAAATAAAATATTTTAAAAATCCCAAAAAAAATTTAGGTATGTGTCTGTGTGCATGTTTTGAGTGCACACCATCTGTAGACAAGCCTATGTGTCTACACCCAATTTAGGCATGTGAGTGTATGTGACATGCTAGTATAAAAAGAACTTTGTGGGTATGGGAGGTTGTATAAATAAAAATATATTTTGTGAGTATATGTATGTATGCACTTTAATTTAATTTAATTTTATTTTATTTTATTTTGCGGAACTGGGGAATGAACTCAGGCCCTTGCGCTTGTCAGGGAAGCACTTATTCCACTGAGCCATCTCCCTGGCTCCATGTATGCACTTTTAACTATGTATATGAATACGGCTGTGTGGGTATGTGCTAGCATGTATGATACACACACATACACATTAATAAGCATGTGTGCATAGATAATTTAACACATGTGTTTAAATGTGTAATTGTGTTTGTGTATACACCATTATGGGCAAGTGCATAATACTTAGGTACATGTGTCTCATTAAATGTTTTGTCTGCACTTCTGAGTGTGAGTGTGAATATATGTTTAAATGTGCCTGACAATGCTTGTGCATGCATATGTGGCTATATACTGGTGTATATGAATATCTGTATGCATATAAATGCATATGCATATGCCTATTTAATTGTGTGTGACTATGCCTGTGTGTATATCTGAGTGTGCAAATGTGTGAATATACCTGTTTGTATAGTTCTAATTATTTGTACTTGTGTGTTTGTATTTGTCTTTATTCTGGATCATATATTGCAGAACAATGTACAGGTTACTCTCAGCTGATAGTTTTTCAGTGTGTGGATATAGTATATAAAGAGGTCTTTGCATATATCTGTGGCATGTGGATCAATCTTGTGCAGATGAGCAGGTGTGTGCAAGATTATATCCACGTATGTAAACATCTTTTGGGTCTAAATCTGTCTTTGGAATATGTGTAAATGATTCTTTTTTTTGTGTGGTTTCTCATTTTGGGTGTGTGAATGTGTGTGAATGCACATGGCGCACATATCTGGCTATGATGTTGTGTTTTGTGAATATATTTGTTTCCTTGTCTGATCATGTGCATATGAGCATGAATTAATGTATACATCTATGTCACGTGAATGTACTCATTGCTATAAGTGTTCCTATGTGGAGGGGTGCATGAAGGTATTTGTGCATGCTCCTGGATGATGGTATGTGGGAAAGATGTGGCTGTGGCCCTGTGCAGATGAGCTGCACCACGAGAGAGTTCTTAGGAGCTTTTGTGACTCTGCATGCACCTAAGTATGTATTTACATGCATGTTTGAGAGTCAGTGATATTTTGATAGACTGTATAAGTTTGTAACAATGTGTAGGCATCCTACCTATTGACGAACTATGATACCTGAACAGTCATGACCCCATTCGGGGGCCTTTCTGGCCTTGATCATGCGCTAGACTTTTTGTAGTTGCTCCCAGGACAATTCTTTTTTAAAAAAAATTTATTTAATACCAGCACAATTCTTGTCATCATTTACACCGAAGAAGTGGGGATAAATCATAGCTGATACCCTACTAGGGGAAGGGGGGCATGACATCTTTAGAAAATAATTCCTTGAAACACAAAAATCTCCCTTCCTTTCCCACACCATTAAAGGCTCAGGGAGGAATGGCATTGTATAGTGCCTAGGGTTGGTAAATAGTTTTCATAGAAAGCATCCAAACTATGCCACTGATTCTACATGTGAATGTGTACAAGTAAATGAAGACAGATATAGATATATGATATTGATAGATGTAGATATAGATCCTCAGAAAGAGAGGCAAATAGAGAAATATGGGGGAGAGATTAAGTGAGGATGTAAGTTGTATATGTGTAAAAGAGAGCATGGGTATTTCTGGGTACGATAGGCACTGAGATATTTGGTTTTATTTGAGAGGGGACAGGTGAACATGAGTATATGTAAGTTGATCTGTTTGAGTGGAGGGTAGTGTGAATGATAGTTTGCATTAATTGGGTAAAATATATATCTGAAGATATGTTGGGTATAGGTTATATATACATTTGAGGCGGTGTGGTATGGGTGTATTTGGGTGGCTCAAGAGAGTGGGAGATTAGCTAAATATCATATGAGTTTGATAGTGTCTGTATACATGTGTGTAGGAGAGATTGTAGGGGTTTCTGGACGGAATATGTCTATGAGAGAGTATGAGTGTTTGGTATATGCAATATTCAAGGGTGGGAATATCTGGGTGGTGATGTACATCAGCCTGCGTGAGAGCGGTGTTGGACACGGTGGAAGTGTGCGGTTGGATGATTTCAGATATATGCAGGAAAGATAACCTGGGCATATGTAGGTTAGGGTGGAATTATATGCATGCATGTATGTCATTGGGTGTGTAAGCGGATGGTATGTGGAGATGTATTTGGTGAGATATAGAGGATATAGTTGAAAGAATATGAATATATGTGCATTTTGTGTTTGGAGTGTAGGCATATCTAGATGATGGTGATTAAGAGGAGTAATCTGTAGTGTGTGTGTGTGTGTGTGTGTGTGTGTGTGTGTAAGAAAAAAGATAGGTGCTTCGGAGTAGAGTAGTAGTGTGAACAAGGATGTGTCTGGTAGGAGGAGTATGTATGTATATCTAGATGCAGTATGAGAGTTTGGATCCAAGTAGGTTAGGGGAGAGTGTGGGTGTAGTGAAGATGTGGGTGCATGTATTGAGACGATATGTATGTATAAGATGTGGGTGTGTCTAGATGGTGTGTGAAATTGTGTGGATATACTTGGGCTGTGTGTGTGAGTGTATGGATATATGTAGAGTGGATTGGGTTTGAATTTGGGTGTGCTTGGAAGGTGGGTAGATGAAAACATGGGTATATTTGGGTAACAAAGTATGTACTAAGGTATATGTGAATGGTATCATGTGTTATAAGCTTTGGTTGTATATCTGGGTAGAAAGTGTAAATATGTATTACAGGGTGTAGGTGTATGTGAATGTGTGTGTAACTGGATAGAGTGTATGACAGTTTGGGGCACATTTGGGTGAGAAGTGATGTGGACAAGATGACAGCATGTACAATATCTGGGGAGTAGGGTGTGTGGTGTTGCACACAGATTGGGTACATGACTGTTGGACATATCTGGGTGGGAAGTGTGTGTGGATATATATTTATCTAGATGGGGTGTGGATTTGAGTGGATCTCAATGATCTGTACAGGAGGAATCCGGAGAGTGAGATATGTATGAGAGGGTGGATGTATCTGAGGGGGGCTATGTTTGATGTGTATGTGTCAGAGTGAGAGACAGAGAGAGAAACAGAGAACATGAGAAAGTGTGGGTGTGCATATGGATAAAATTTGCATAAGGGTGTGGGTTTCTTGAATGATGTGTAGGTGGATATGTGTGTGTATATATGTATGTGTTTGTGCATGCATGTGTTTATGCAAACATATGTATCTGTGTTGGGAATTGGAGAGTGTGAATTATCTGGGTGGGGTGTGTCTAAGTGTGGTGCTTTTTTGGTGGAACCAGGGATCGAACTCAGGCCCTTGCGCTTGCCAGGGAAGCGCTTATTCCACTGAGCCATCTCCCCAGCCCAGTGTGGTGCTTTGGAAAGCGTGTGTTTGTGCTATTCTGAGTGTGACTTGATACTGTATAGTAGGCCTGTCCCAGGTATGAGGGCTCTGAGTTAGGGGTGTAAATTTGAATGCATCTGAGTATTATGTGTGAGAATTTGGTTACATTGAGTTGGAAATTTGTGTAAGTGAGGCTATATGCAGTTGGAGTGCCTCTGA
Organism: Octodon degus; assembly: GCF_000260255.1. Lineage (NCBI taxonomy): Eukaryota > Metazoa > Chordata > Mammalia > Rodentia > Octodontidae > Octodon > Octodon degus. The sequence continues at coordinate 482,389 of NW_004524911.1, forward strand.
ATGTAAGAGTATTTGATGCACATGTACATAAAGGTACGAATATTTAGGCGGGATGTATGTGGATATATTGGCATCAAGTATGCATACAAAAATGGCTGTTATCTAAACAGTGTATGTGAGGAGAGTGTGAATACACTGGTTCCTTTATTCACAAACACTTTTAGGGGTTTTTTGTTTTTGTTTTGTGCAGGGTCTCACTACACAGCTCAGACTTGTAGTGATCCTCCTCGTTTCTGCCTCCCTAGTGCTGGGATTACGAGTGTGCACCACCATGCCCAGACTCACAAACACTTTTGTTTGAGAACAATTTGATTCACAAACAAAAGCATTTGACAAAATTTTGTTTTTGTTTGCAAACTCTGTATCAGGTGACAAACAGGACCATGGCTATCTTTCCCACAGAAACACAAATGAAACCATCTTTTCCAAAATTGTGGAAACAAATTAAGTTTGTGAAACCCAGGCAACACTGTATCTGGGTTGGGGTATGTGAGAGTGTGGGCATATTTTAAGAAGGATGTATGTTCTTCTCTATGAACATTGTATGACAGATATAGGAAGGTTGTATCCAAGTGGTATGAGAGAATATATAGGTAAGTGTGGGATCTAAGATAATCCGGGGAGATGTGCATGTGGGTATATGGATTGACTGTATTTAGATGGTGAATGTATCTGAAAATGTGAGAATATCTTATGTGTGTGTGTGTGCATTTACCTGTATGCTTTGTGTACTCTCTCAGCAGTATCTGTGTGTCTGGGTTAGCATTTGTTTTTGTGGTCATATATATGAATGTGTATATATTTCCTTGGGCATATGTACCTCAGCTAAAATGTCTGTAATGTGAACATCTCCATGTTTATACAAATATGTGTCTGGGTGTGGGGATGGGCACTTGTACCTAAGTGCCTGAGTATATAGGAGCTGGCTCACGGGTGCACATGCTTGGGCTATATATTTCTACATGTGAATAAATTGGATCTGCAAGGTCTCTGGAGACATCCTTTGGATTTGAATCCTAGTTCTGCTATTTATAGCTAAGTGGCTCTAAGTTACTAAATTCAGGAGAAGTCACCCAAACTCAGCAAAACCACAATGTCTTACCTGTCTGTCATCTCATAGGGTGAGGACCAGATGAGTTAATATAGGATAAGTGATTAGAACAGTTCCTAGCAATAATAATCTCTCTCATAATTATTAGTATAGTTATCTTCCCCAGGGGATAACACTGTGTATCTATCTGCAAGTACAAGGGGAGGATCTCCATGTACATGTCTGCCCCACTACCTCTGCCCTTATGTATGTGTGAGAAAACGAGCTTTTCCTGAACATATGTAAGAGTGTGTATATCGCTAATGTGGGTTTATATTTATATGTGTCCCATATAAAACTGCAGGTGTGTAAAAAAGGCAGTATGTGTTGGATGGGTGGAAGGAGTTGGGCTCTGTATATGTATTTTCTAGTACTCCTCTGCATGCAAATGCACACACCCGTATCTATGGTAATGTAGTGCCTGTGAGTGTGGGTGTTCTTTAAGTTACTGGTGTGCCTGCATATGGAAGCATGCTTCCACCTGTGTGTATGTGTGTATGTACATGCCCTTGTATTTTCATCTGGCCATGGAAATAAGTTTGTGATTGTTGGTATGTAAATATGCGTGTGTGTGTGTGTGTGTGTGTGTGTGTGTGTGTGAATCTCTACTGTGTCTGTAAATGTCAGAAGGCTGGTATGTAGGTTTATACATGATAATACAGGTAAATATGTGTTTGCATTTATGCATTGTAAAGGGTTCATATCTATATGACTGTGTATTAAAATGCCGTGTGAGTGTATGTGTAGGTGGGAATGGGTGTATGCATCTGAATTTGTGTCTCTCTATACTTCTAAGCATTGGTGGCTAGGTAAGTGTGCGTGCATGAGTCTGCATTGATCTCCACGCCTACTTGCTTCTCTGCATGTAGCCGTGAGCTCTAATAACATGCCTATATTATTGAACATGTCTGTGCTGTGTGCCTATATCTGAACTAGAGCAGAGTTGTGAAGATGACTGTATAAAATAATGGGATTTAATCTCTTAGTGTAAGAACCAGTATGCAGCGGGGAATGCATGAGTCTGCAGAATGTGAGCTGGACTAGACCTATGTCTGAATGTCAAGTCTTATGTCTGTACTTGCAGGATTGTGTCTGAAAAGTGTGTAAGTCCGTGAAGTTTGTTTTATCTGTATATGTTTCTACAAATACCCTTGAATTGTGAGTGTGTCTTTGCCTAGGACTATATTTCTCCACAAAGTCAGTTATATCTGTGTGTGCATGCATGCGTGCATCTGTGTGTGTGTGTGTGTGTGTGTGTGTGTGTGTGTGCCTATTCTGCTTATTAACTGGTGCAGATCTGGATGTGAATAAAAATTTGAATCTTCACGTACACATGTGCCCATTTGCACTTGTCTGTGTGTGCTGCTGTTTCTATGCAATGTGAATGTGTTAGAACATTCAGAGACCAGCATCCAGATAAAGTGAAATATTTGTATGGTACCCTGGAATAAAATGACAATGATTTAAAGGTACTAGGGCTTGGTTATATTTTTCCATATTATGCAAACTTGGAGAAAAAATGCAGAGTTTTTGAAGTTATTAAATACTGAATTCGTGTACAATTTTGAAATGAAATCTCTTCACAATATTTTCATGATACACTTAAGCTCACTTCTAGAAACATAATTTTGTATTCACTAATGCAAATTTGTAGCAGTCAACATCCACAGTCACTTCTCCTGAGCCTTTGGTCATGAGTGTCTTGGTTTATTTTATGGTCATTTGACTCAGCTGTGATCATTTTAATATTGACTTAGTGCTGAGTATAGATCTTCTACATAAAGGTATTTTGCTTCTTAGTGAAACCCAAATGAAACAAACGAAGTAAATAACAGATGGTAGGTCTGACATCATATAAACTTCTATCATGGCTGCCACTTCTTGAACTTGAAAGCCGTGCTGCTGAAGGTAAGCCCAATTCCATGTGGGTTATTCAGACACATGTTGCTCCGAGTCCTCTGCACTTGGCTTGAATGTGTGAAACATAGTTGTACAGATCGGCAAAGCTTACGTTAAAAACACAAGTTTGGGGGCGTTGGATAAGACTGTGATGCATGTCACTTTTGCTGACAAACCTTTCTCCTCAATAATCAGAATTTGAATAATTACGTCTTTTGATTCTGTGCTTCACATGGGTGCTTCTTCTTTCAACCAACCACCTTCCTTTTCTTTCAATCAAATGTGATGTTGAAATTTCTTGTAACACTCATCTATCTATCTATTTATTTTATTTTATTTTTTTTTGTGGAACTGGGGATTGAACTTGGGTCCTTGAGCTTGCCAGGGAAACACTTATTCTACTGAGCCATCTCCCTGGCCCCACACTCATATATTTTTAATCAAAAAGAAAATTTTCATTTTGAATAGATCAAAATAATGATGGAGATTTCCCCTAAGTATACACAGACATTGCTCAATAGGTCTTAAGAATTATTATTATTTTTTTGCATTCAAATTGTAACACCAAGTAAATATTATTCAGGGAACTGTACTTCACCTCACTTCTCCCAGGTTGAAATTGTCCTTTAAATCTATAGACCTTTTTCAGTACTGCATACTCCAAATACAATGTTTTTAAGATTTCAAAATTTTCAATATGACTTTATTCTTGTGTTCCAAAAACCATTTGTTGAAGCCAGTAAGCATCAAATCTGCAAAGGTGGAATCATTTTCAAAGAAATGCTGAAATTTTTTAGCTCATAAATTGTTTACAAAATTCCCACACACTTAGTTTTAAACAACAGAGGAAGATATACTGATCCCAATTCTTCACAGAAAGCTTAAAGACAAGTGGGGTATATTTTAGATTTAAATTCATGCAGCATTATTTTCTGTGAAAATTAGACCTACAGGTAAATTTTTACAGGTGAATGAATCTCTGTCTTATCAAAACAAACTTTCTGCCATCGCAATAGCAGCAACAACCTACAGACTTATGCAGCGATTCCACAATATTTCAAAATATTCATGTATCAATTTGCATATTTCAACTTTAGTTTATGTTGATAATTTTTCCATTTCTCTTCAGGGTTTCTAACTAGAACTATAAATTAAGCACAGATGCATACGGAAAGTATTCACAGATGCATAAATATAAAATGATACATTTTTCACTCAACAATCTTCCAAGTTAGCTTTTTCGCAGTGTCTTTGACTTATCATCAAACATAATTGAAAGTGTCTCCTTTTCTTCTTTCTTTACCTCACTGGTCCTGAGTATAGTATAGACAGTTTCTCTTCAAACTGCCAACATGTGAGATTTTACTGGGAAGGGAACCTTAGATTTTGCTCATTAATTGTGTAACCCTATCAGCTGGTTGAGTGGTTGAGCTCCAACTAAAAATGTTCTGTCATAAAAGATCTCTCTCTCTCTCTCTCTCTCTCTCTCTCTCTCTCTCTCTCTCTCTCTCTCTCTCC
>NW_004524911.1:486995-491251 GCF_000260255.1 Octodon degus
CCCCCCTCCACCACAGATCTACACACCCAATCTGGGAATCTTATTGAAGGGGACAACAGAACTTTGTAACTTATGAAAATGATTTTTCTCTGCATTCTTAAGAAGGCAACACTCAGAAATAAAAACATCAAAGCCTACACTTGCCTTTTATGAATCATTTTCATTAAACTTTATCAGGCTTCATTCATTTGTTGACAAATATTTTTATCTAAAAACAAAAGGTTAATTATGAAATACCATTAAGAATCAGCTTTGGCTAATTTTAAGAGAAGATGCTAATAACAAGTAAGTCAACAAACTAAGAAATAATATGTTTTTAAGGAGCCTTATCTAGAAACAGATGCTTTTAAGAAGAGAAACAACTTATGAATAAAATGATATAATTATATATGCTTCATGATACTGTTGAATGAAAAAGATGGGCAGCATTATAGACAAAAGAAAACTGGTTCTGAGTTGATAATTGCTGAATCCAGGCATTGGGTACACTAAAGTTCACTACTCTACACTGCTCCTTCTATCTCATGTTTGAAGAATTTTTTTTTTGGAGTGGCCTGAGGATGCCTTGAGGACATTTCTGGTTTCCTGTGAGAAACTGGGTTCGAACCAGAGCATCTTGAACCTGACTGCTTTGTTTAAGCAGGCACTTAAACAACTGAGCTAATGGGCAGGTCCCCTACCTTATGTTTGAAAGGCTCTATTTCAAGCCTGTCCAACTCACAGGCCATCAGTTTGCTGCATGCTTTCTGAGACAGCTAGTAATAAGGCCCCACAAAATTGTAAACAAGCTTTTAATATTATTGTGTGGTGTTTAGTGTTATAATTCATCATTCAGTTGCACACTTCTTGCTCTTGTATGACTTGGAGTGTGAAACACAGAAGTTACCAATAATAGTATTTCAACCTACATACACATATATGTACCTGTGATGACAGGTGTTTACTATTATTAAGCAGACATGTAAGTTTGATTATTTCATTTTTAAAATTTGATTTCTTGTGTTATTTAATAAAGTAATTTAGTAAGTTAAAATATAGAAAAAATTTGTTATTATATACATGAACTATATTATATTTTATATGTGGCCCAAACAAGCCAAAAGGTTAGATTCACATGCTGTATAATAAAAAAATTATATTTACAAAGAAGCAATAATCAAGGAAATTAAAATATTTCTGTTGAAAACACCTAATACAATATAATACAGATTGGACATTCCTAATCCAAAAATCTGAAATCTGAAATGCTCCAAAACCTAAAAAGTTTTGAGCATGTACATGACACCCCAAGTGAAAAATTTCTCATCTGACCTCTTGTAACAGGTTGTAGTCAAAACACAGGTGCACTGGGCCAGATAGCTCAGTAGACTAAAACGCCTGCTTAGGCAGAATACAGTGGCTGGGGTTCGATCCCAGCGTGCCGTGCCAGTCCCACCCCCAGGGCGTGCTGAGATGGCAATTGAGACTGGGCATGGTGATGCGCACCTGTAATCCCAGCGCTTGGGAGGCCAAAAACAGGAGAATCACTGTGAGTCCAATCTGTGTAGTGAGACCCGGTAAACCCTGTACTAAATAAATAAAAAAATACCCACAGGTGCACTAAATATATTTATAAGATTAGCTTCAGGCTATGTGTCTAAGATGTATACAGAAACTCAAAGGAATTTTGTGTTTAGATATGGATCCCATCCCCAGGATAGCTTTCTATATATGCAAATATTTTTAAAAATTAAAAATTGTTAGGTCATATTTTACAAACATATTGACTATGCACATATATTGCTGGTTTGTTCCAGAGCTTTAGGAAATTTTACAAGTGAACGACTCTGAAGCTTCAGCTTCGTTAGTTTGTACATCCAACTCAGCTCACTGGTCAAGCAAGTGCTTATCAGGTGAATTTCACCTTGGGCCAAATTCTTTTGGCAGTGTGTGTTTCAAAAACACATTACTACTTGCTTGAGCTATTTTTCTCCCTAAGGGAATTCTAACTTTGGCAAGTAGTGGAGCATAAAAAAGTAGGGTTACTTTTTTAAAAAAATTTAAGAAAATCCCAAATCTGAAGCACTTTGGGTCCTGAATGTTTTGGATTAAGGATACTCAAGTTGTACAACCTGTAGTCTGCAGGAGCAATAATCAGAACCTTTCCTCCTCTGCTTTTTCTTGAGTTTCTTTTTCCTATTTTGTTAGTGGTGGTGAGGATCAAACTGAAGGCCTTTGTATATCAGGCAAGTGCTCTATCATCTGAGTTACATTCTAGCTCCTAAAACTTCTATTTGTATAGAAAAAAATTGTGGAAAAGCAAGAACATAATCAAATTAAAAAAAAAAACATGCACGTATAGATATAGGCCAAACCAGAAAACCTCACTGACGATAAATATGTAGCAAATTAATAATCAAACTATCTAGGGTGGATGTTTCAGTAGGAAGTGATTAGACACACTTATAGCATCCATTTTCTTTTTTTTTTTTTTTGTGGTGTTGGGGATTGAACTCAGGACCTTGGGCTTGCCAGGCAGGCGCTTATGCCCTTGAGCTACCTCCCCAGCCCTAGCCTCCATTTTCCTACAGCCATCTGGAGCCCTTCTTGCTCCATCTCTTGCTATGGTGGCACCCACCCGCTGGGCATATCTGTCCATGTTTTCACATTGACCTGCAGAAGTGAGCTGGTCTGTGTAGGTGGGCAGATCTACTTCTGAGAATACACTTGTAAGTGTATGTGTGTGAGAAAATTGTTATGTGTGTACATCTTTGCCAGTGGGGCAATGTTTATCTTTGTGTGTGGCTGTACTTGCATATTGCTAAAGTAAGTTACTGTTTGTGGTGTATGTGTGTCAGAAAGAAACAGAAACAGAGTGAACTTAACATCTGTGCATGGGTGAGGGTTCATATGTGAATGGGCATGTTTGTACATGTGCCGGGATCTGTATACCTGTGTTGGTGAGTAGGCGTGACCTATGGGAGAGGGTTTGGATTTGTCGCCATGTAAGTATATCCGTAAGGGGATATTCTGTGTGTACATAGAGAGTGGTAAGGTTTGAGTATGTGTGAGCATGCTGGCATGCATAAGGTGACTTTGAATCTAAGTGACAGTGTGTGACAAAATGGGTCAATATACACATTCCACTGTGTACTCACTTGTACTGTGAGACTTTGATTAGGTGAGATTATTTGAATCAGATGTGTTGGCTCAATGGATATATACGTGTCTGTGTGTAAGTGACAGTGTATGTGTGGAGGTTTGCTCATATGTATCTATTTGTCAGTGTTTAAGAGTTCGTCAGGGTGTGTGTGTGTGTGTGTGTGTGTGTGTGTTAGGAGAAGTATAAAGGTAGTTTTGTGGGCCATTACATGTGTGTGAGAGTGGGAACCTCAGAGTTTGTGCATTATGAAAACATTTCAGCCTTCTCAAAACCAATGTGCTTCTTGAGCATATTTATAATGACTCTTTATTATCTGGAAATGGAGTTTTAATTTCTCTGCACATGTAGTTTTAAAGGACAATCTAAGCCAGATTGGTGGCTCACACCTGTAATCCCAGAATAGGAGACTGAGGCAGGAGGATTGCTGAGGGTTTGAGGCAAGCCTGGGTTACATAGTGAGTCCTGACTAGCCTGAACCGTATAGCAAGACCCTGTCTCAGAAAGAAAGAAAGAAAGAAAGAAAGAAAGAAAGAAAGAAAGAAAGAAAGAAAGAAAGAAAGAAAGAAAGAAAGAAAGAAAGGAGAGAATCCATATAGTATTTCATATAATATCCATGTTATATTAACTATGATATACATCAGAAAAAAGAAGTGATTTATAAGAAAATAACTTACATTTAAATATGTAGATGCTTGACTGTGGCACTGTCCATAAGATTTAAGAAAGTAATTAGAAGTTTATAAGGCCTTATAATAAATATGGAATTTATCAGAAGGGGGAAATCAGACACAGGAAGTGCAGGAAAATGACAGACAGAGGCTTTGGGAAAAGATTTTACATCATAGTGAATGACTCCATGGACAGTGCACTGAAAACCAAAGTACAGTTTCCTTTTGACCTACATGACAGCCACATTCCTGAATGATGGAGTAGAAAGACTGGTGTTTATCTGTGAAACAGAGTTTGATTTTGGATTCAGTTGATTATAAGCTCCAAGTTCCAGTGGGTATGGGCCATTTGTTAGTGATTTTGGGCTGCCCCACATGTTACTTGGTGGTCAGCGTCTTGCTCTGGAAATGTAAACGTTAGTACATCCTACACCCCAACCTTGCAG